>NW_027672740.1:0-89000 GCF_964194105.1 Spermophilus citellus | reverse complement strand
ATTAACAGTTTTAAATTTTAGGTTTCACTCTGTTTTCTCCTATATGGATACATGTAGTTGGAACTCAAAATCAAACACGGTTTGTGCTAGCTCTTTGAAACTTGACATAATAAAGTAGCTCCAAGTTCTATCTCTATGGTTTGTTTCCTATTGATGTAGCCCTAAGCAGAGACTGGCGCAAATCACTTTCATGGAAAGGGGTTGCCAATCTTCCCAAAAACTCTGAGTTTCCTGAAATCTCAGCACACATTTTTTCACCCAATCTTGATGACACTTTCAGGTAATGATCAGTACCCCAATCCCACTTGGCTCACCAAATATTGTTCTTCTAGGTTAAACAGTTCGTTGGCAGTAACAGTTTTAATTTTTTGGTTTCACTCTGTTTCCTCCTATATGGATACATGTAGTTGGAACTCTAAATCAAACACGGTTTGTGCTAGCTCTTTGAAACTTGACACAATAAAGTAGCTCCAAGTTCTATCTCTATTGTTTGTTTCCTATTGATGTAGCCCTAAGCAGAGACTGGCGCAAATCACTTTCATGGACAGGGTTGACAATCTTCCAAAAAACTAAGTGTTTCCTGAAATCTCAGCACACATTTTTCACCCAATCTTGATGACACTTTCAGGTAATGATCAGCACCCCAATCCCACTTGGCTCACCAAATTTCGTTCTTCTAGCTTAAACCGTTCGTTGGCAGTAACAGTTTTAATTTTTAGGTTTCACTCTGTTTTCTCCTATATGGATACATGTAGTTGGAACTCTAAATCAAACACGGTTTGTGCTAGCTCTTTGAAACTTGACACAATAAAGTAGCTCCAAGTTCTATCTCTATGGTTTGTTTCCTATTAATGTAGCCCTAAGCAGAGACTGGCGCAAATCACTTTAATGGAAAGGGGTTGCCAATCTTCCAAAAAACTACGAGTTTCCTGAAATCTCAGCACACATTTTGTCACCCAATCTTGATGACACTTTCAGGTAATGATCAGTACCCCATTCTCACTTGGCTCACCAAATTTCGTTCTTCTAGGTTAAACCGTTCGTTGGCAGTAACAGTCTTAATTTTTAGGTTTCACTCTGTTTTCTCCTATATGGACACATGTACTTGGAACTCTAAATCAAACACGGTTTGTGCTAGCTCTTTGAAACTTGACACAATAAAGTAGCTCCAAGTTCTATCTCTATGGTTTGTTTCCTATTGATGTAGCCCTAAGCAGAGACTGGCGCAAATCACTTTCATGGAAAGGGGTTGCCATCTTCCAAAAAACTACGAGTTTCCTGAAATCTCAGCACACATTTTTTCACCCAATCTTGATGACACTTTCAGGTAATGATCAGTACCCCAATCCCACTTGGCTCACCAAATTTCGTTCTTCTAGGTTAAACCGTTCTTTGCAGTGACAGTTTTAATTTTTAGGTTTCCCTCTCTTTTCTCCTATATGGATACATGTAGTTGGAACTCTAAATCAAACACGGTTTTTGCTAGCTCTTTGAAACTTGACACAATAAAGTAGCTCCAAGTTCTATCTCTATGGTTTGTTTCCTATTGATGTAGCCCTAAGCAGAGACTGGCACAAATCACTTTCATTTAAAGGGGTTGCCAAGCTTCCAAAAAACTACGAGTTTCCTGAAATCTCAGCACACATTTTTTCAACCAATCTTGATGACACTTTCAGGTAATGATCAGTACAACAAATCCCTCTTGGGTCACCAAGTTTCTTTCTTTTAGGTTAAACCATTCGTTGGCAGTAACAGTTTAAATTTTTAGGTTTCACTCTGTTTTCTCCTATATGGATACATGTAGTTGGAACTCTAAATCAAACACGGTTTGCGCTAGCTCTTTGAAACTTGACACAATAAATTAGCTCCAAGTTCTATCTCTATGGTTTGTTTCCTATTGATGTAGCCCTAAGCAGAGACTGGCGCAAATCACTTTCATGGAAAGGGATTGACAATCTTCCAAAAAACTAAGAGTTTCCTGAAATCTCAGCACACATTTTTTCACCCAATCTTGATGACACTTTCAGGTAATGATCAGTACCCCAATCCCACTTGGCTCACCAAATTTCGTTCTTCTAGGTTAAACCATTCGATGGCAGTAACAGTTTTAATTTTTAGGTTTCACTCTGTTTTCTCCTATATGGATACATGTAGTTGGAACTCTAAATCAAACACGGTTTGTGCTAGCTCTTAGAAACTTGACACAATAAAGTAGCTCCAAGTTCTATCTCTATGGTTTGTTTCCTATTGATGTAGCCCTAAGCAGAGACTGGTGCAAATCACTTTCTTGGAAAGGGGTTGCCATCTTCCAAAAAACTACGAGTTTCCTGAAATCTCAGCACACATTTTTTCACCCAATCTTGATGACACTTTCAGGTAATGATCAGTACCCCAATCCGACTTGGCTCACCAAATTTCGTTCTTCTAGGTTAAACCGTTCGTTGGCAGTAACAGTTTTAATTTTTAGGTTTCACTCTGTTTTCTCCTATATGGATACATGTAGTTGGAACTCTAAATCAAACACGGTTTGTGCTAGCTCTTTGGAACTTGACACAATAAAGTAGCTCCAAGTTCTATCTCTATGGTTTGTTTCCTATTGATGTAGCCCTAAGCAGAGACTGGCGCAAATCACTTTCATTGAAAGGGGTTGCCAAGCTTCCAAAAAACTACGAGTTTCCTGAAATCTCAGCACACATTTTTTCACCCAATCTTGATGACACTTTCAGGTAATGATCAGTACCCCAATCCCACTTGGCTCACCAAATTTCGTTATTCTAGGTTAAACCGTTCGTTGGCAGTAACAGTTTTAATTTTTAGGTTTCACTCTGTTTTCTCCTATATGGATACATGTAGTTGGAACTCTAAATCAAACACGGTTTGTGCTAGCTCTTTGAAACTTGACACAATAAAGTAGCTCCAAGTTCTCTCTCTATGGTTTGTTTCCTATTGATGTAGCCCTAAGCAGAGACTGGCGCAAATCACTTTCATGGAAAGGGGTTGCCAATCTTCCAAAAAACTAAGAGTTTCCTGAAAACTCAGCACACATTTTTTCACCCAATCTTGATGACACTTTCAGGTAATGATCAGCACCCCAATCCCACTTGGCTCACCAAATTTCGTTCTTCTAGCTTAAACCGTTCGTTGGCAGTAACAGTTTTAATTTTTAGGTTTCACTCTGTTTTCTCCTATATGGATACATGTAGTTGGAACTCTAAATCAAACACGGTTTGTGCTAGCTCTTTGAAACTTGACAGAATAAAGTAGCTCCAAGTTCTATCTCTATGGTTTGTTTCCTATTGATGTAGCCCTAAGCAGAGACTGGCGCAAATCACTTTCATGGAAAGGGGTTGTCAATCTTCCAAAAAACTACGAGTTTCCTGAAATCTCAACACACATTTTTTCACCCAATCTTGATGACACTTTCAGGTAATGATCAGTACCCCAATCCCACTTGGCTCACCAAATTTCGTTCTTCTAAGTTAAACCGTTCTTTGGCAGTAACAGTTTTAATTTTTAGGTTACACTCTGTTTTCTCCGATATGGATACATGTAGTTGGAACTCTAAATCAAACACGGTTTGTGCTGGCTGTTTGATACTTGACACAATAAAGTAGCTCCAAGTTCTTTCTCTATGGTTTGTTTCCTATTGATGTAGCCCTAAGCAGAGACTGGCGCAAATCACTTTCATGGAAAGGGGTTGCCAATCTTCCAAAAAACTGCGAGTTTCCTGAAATCTCAGCACACATTTTTTCACCCAATCTTGATGACACTTTCAGGTAATGATCAGTACCCCAGTCCCACTTGGCTCACCAAATTTCGTTCTTCTAGGTTAAACCGTTCGTTGGCAGTAACAGTTTTAATTTTTAGGTTTCACTCTGTTTTCTCCTATATGGATACATGTATTTGGAACTCTAAATCAAACACGGTTTTTGCTAGGTCTTTGAAACTTGACACAATAAAGTAGCTCCAAGTTCTATCCCTATGGTTTGTTTCCTATTGATGTAGCCCTAAGCAGAGACTGGCGGAAATCACTTTCATTTAAAGGGGTTGCCAAGCTTCCAAAAAACTACGAGTTTCCTGAAATCTCAGCACACATTTTTTCACCCAATCTTGATGACACTTTCAGGTAATGATCAGTACAACAAATCCCACTTGGGTCACCAAGTTTCTTTCTTTTAGGTTAAACCGTTCGTTGGCATTAACAGTTTTAAATTTTAGGTTTCACTCTGTTTTCTCCTATATGGATACATGTAGTTGGAACTCAAAATCAAACACGGTTTGTGCTAGCTCTTTGAAACTTGACATAATAAAGTAGCTCCAAGTTCTATCTCTATGGTTTGTTTCCTATTGATGTAGCCCTAAGCAGAGACTGGCGCAAATCACTTTCATGGAAAGGGGTTGCCAATCTTCCCAAAAACTCTGAGTTTCCTGAAATCTCAGCACACATTTTTTCACCCAATCTTGATGACACTTTCAGGTAATGATCAGCACCCCAATCCCACTTGGCTCACCAAATTTCGTTCTTCTAGCTTAAACCGTTCGTTGGCAGTAACAGTTTTAATTTTTAGGTTTCACTCTGTTTTCTCCTATATGGATACATGTAGTTGGAACTCTAAATCAAACACGGTTTGTGCTAGCTCTTTGAAACTTGACACAATAAAGTAGCTCCAAGTTCTATCTCTATGGTTTGTTTCCTATTAATGTAGCCCTAAGCAGAGACTGGCGCAAATCACTTTAATGGAAAGGGGTTGCCAATCTTCCAAAGAACTATGAGTTTCCTGAAATCTCAGCACACATTTTGTCACCCAATCTTGATGACACTTTCAGGTAATGATCAGTACCCCATTCTCACTTGGCTCACCAAATTTCGTTCTTCTAGGTTAAACCGTTCGTTGGCAGTAACAGTTTTAATTTTTAGGTTTCACTCTGTTTTCTCCTATATGGACACATGTACTTGGAACTCTAAATCAAACACGGTTTGTGCTAGCTCTTTGAAACTTGACACAATAAAGTAGCTCCAAGTTCTATCTCTATGGTTTGTTTCCTATTGATGTAGCCCTAAGCAGAGACTGGCGCAAATCACTTTCATGGAAAGGGGTTGCCATCTTCCAAAAAACTACGAGTTTCCTGAAATCTCAGCACACATTTTTTCACCCAATCTTGATGACACTTTCAGGTAATGATCAGTACCCCAATCCCACTTGGCTCACCAAATTTCGTTCTTCTAGGTTAAACCGTTCTTTGCAGTGACAGTTTTAATTTTTAGGTTTCCCTCTCTTTTCTCCTATATGGATACATGTAGTTGGAACTCTAAATCAAACACGGTTTTTGCTAGCTCTTTGAAACTTGACACAATAAAGTAGCTCCAAGTTCTATCTCTATGGTTTGTTTCCTATTGATGTAGCCCTAAGCAGAGACTGGCACAAATCACTTTCATTTAAAGGGGTTGCCAAGCTTCCAAAAAACTACGAGTTTCCTGAAATCTCAGCACACATTTTTTCAACCAATCTTGATGACACTTTCAGGTAATGATCAGTACAACAAATCCCTCTTGGGTCACCAAGTTTCTTTCTTTTAGGTTAAACCATTCGTTGGCAGTAACAGTTTAAATTTTTAGGTTTCACTCTGTTTTCTCCTATATGGATACATGTAGTTGGAACTCTAAATCAAACACGGTTTGCGCTAGCTCTTTGAAACTTGACACAATAAATTAGCTCCAAGTTCTATCTCTATGGTTTGTTTCCTATTGATGTAGCCCTAAGCAGAGACTGGCGCAAATCACTTTCATGGAAAGGGATTGACAATCTTCCAAAAAACTAAGAGTTTCCTGAAATCTCAGCACACATTTTTTCACCCAATCTTGATGACACTTTCAGGTAATGATCAGTACCCCAATCCCACTTGGCTCACCAAATTTCGTTCTTCTAGGTTAAACCATTCGATGGCAGTAACAGTTTTAATTTTTAGGTTTCACTCTGTTTTCTCCTATATGGATACATGTAGTTGGAACTCTAAATCAAACACGGTTTGTGCTAGCTCTTTGAAACTTGACACAATAAAGTAGCTCCAAGTTCTATCTCTATGGTTTGTTTCCTATTGATGTAGCCCTAAGCAGAGACTGGTGCAAATCACTTTCTTGGAAAGGGGTTGCCATCTTCCAAAAAACTACGAGTTTCCTGAAATCTCAGCACACATTTTTTCACCCAATCTTGATGACACTTTCAGGTAATGATCAGTACCCCAATCCGACTTGGCTCACCAAATTTCGTTCTTCTAGGTTAAACCGTTCGTTGGCAGTAACAGTTTTAATTTTTAGGTTTCACTCTGTTTTCTCCTATATGGATACATGTAGTTGGAACTCTAAATCAAACACGGTTTGTGCTAGCTCTTTGAAACTTGACACAATAAAGTAGCTCCAAGTTCTATCTATCTCTATGGTTTGTTTCCTATTGATGTAGCCCTAAGCAGAGACTGGCGCAAATCACTTTTATGGAAAGGGGTTGCCAATCTTCCAAAAAACTGGGAGTTTCCTGTAATCTCAGCACACATTTTTTCACCCAATCTTGATGACACTTTCAGGTAATGATCAGTACCCCAATCCCACTTGGCTCACCAAATTTCTTTCTTTTAGGTTAAACCGTTCTTTGGCGCTAACAGTTTTAATTTTAGGTTTCAGTCTGTTTTCTCCTATATGGATACATGTAGTTGGAACTCTAAATCAAACACGGTTTGTGCTAGCTCTTTGAAACTTGACACAATAAAGTAGCTCCAAGTTCTATCTCTATGGTTTGTTTCCTGTTGATGTAGCCCTAAGCAGAGACTGGCGAAAATCAATTTCTTGGAAAGGGGTTGCCATCTTCCAAAAAACTACGAGTTTCCTGAAATCTCAGCACACATTTTTTCACCCAATCTTGATGACACTTTCAGGTAATGATCAGTACCCCAATCCCACTTGTCTCACCAAATTTCGGTCTTCTAGGTTAAACCGTTCGTTGGCAGTAACAGTTTTAATTTTTAGGTTTCACTCTGTTTTCTCCTATATGGATACATGTAGTTGGAACTCTAAATCAAACACGGTTTGTGCTAGCTCTTTGAAACTTGACACAATAAAGTAGCTCCAAGTTCTATCTCTATGGTTTGTTTCCTATTGATGTAGCCCTAAGCAGAGACTGGCGCAAATCACTTTCATGGAAAGGGGTTGCCAATCTTCCAAAAAACTACGAGTTTCCTGAAATCTCAGCACACATTTTTTCACCCAAACTTGATGACACTTTCAGGTAATGATCACTACCCCAATCCCACTTGGCTCACCAAATTTCGTTCTTCTAGGTTAAACCGTTCGTTGGCAGTAACAGTTTTAATTTTTAGGTTTCACTCTGTTTTCTCCTATATGGATACATGTAGTTGGAACTCTAAATCAAACACGGTTTGTGCTAGCTCTTTGAAACTTGACACAATAAAGTAGCTCCAAGTTCTATCTCTATGGTTTATTTCCTATTGATGTAGCCCTAAGCAGAGACTGGCGCAAATCACTTTCATGGAAAGGGGTTGCCAATCTTCCAAAAAACTGGGAGTTTCCTGAAATCTCAGCACACATTTTTTCATCCAATCTTGATGACACTTTCAGGTAATGATCAGTACCCCAATCCCACTTGGCTCACCAAATTTCTTTCTTTTAGGTTAAACCGTTCTTTGGCGCTAACAGTTTTAATTTTTAGGTTTCACTCTGTTTTCTCCTATATGGATACATGTAGTTGGAACTCTAAATCAAACACGGTTTGTGCTAGCTCTTTGAAACTTGACACAATAAATTAGCTCCAAGTTCTATCTCTATGGTTTGTTTCCTATTGATGTAGCCCTAAGCAGAGACTGGCGCAAATCACTTTCATGGAAAGAGGTTGCCAATCTTCCAAATCTACGAATTCCTGAAATCTCAGCACACATTTTTTCACCCAATCTTGATGACACTTCCAGGTAATGATCAGCACCCCAATCCCACTTGGCTCACCAAATTTCGTTCTTCTAGGTTAAACCGTTCGTTGGCAGTAACAGTTTTAATTTTTAGGTTTCACTCTGTTTTCTCCTATATGGATACATGTAGTTGGAACTCTAAATCAAACACGTTTTGTGCTAGCTCTTTGAAACTTGACACAATAACGTAGCTCCAAGTTCTATCTCTATGGTTTGTTTCCTATTGATGTAGCCCTAAGCAGAGACTGGCGCAAATCACTTTCTTGGAAAGGGGTTGCCATCTTCCAAAAAACTACGAGTTTCCTGAAATCTCAGCACACATTTTTTCACCCAATCTTGATGACACTTTCAGGTAATGATCAGTACCCCAATCCCACTTGGCTCACCAAATTTCATTCTTCTAGGTTAAACCGTTCGTTGGCAGTAACAGTTTTAATTTTTAGGTTTCACTCTGTTTTCTCCTATATGGATACATGTAGTTGGAACTCTAAATCAAACACGGTTTGTGCTAGCTCTTTGAAACTTGACACAATAAAGTAGCTCCAAGTTCTATCTCTATGGTTTGTTTCCTATTGATGTAGCCCTAAGCAGAGACTGGCACAAATCACTTTCATGGAAAGGGGTTGCCAATCTTCCAAAAAACTGTGAGTTTCCTGAAATCTCAGCACACATTTTTTCACCCAAACTTGATGACACTTTCAGGTAATGATCAGTACCCCAATCCCACTTGGCTCACAAAATTTCGTTCTTCTAGGTTAATCCGTTCGTTGGCAGTAACAGTTTTAATTTTTAGGTTTCACTCTGTTTTCTCCTATATGGATACATGTAGTTGGAACTCTAAATCAAACACGGTTTGTGCTAGCTCTTTGAAACTTGTCACAATAAAGTAGCTCCAAGTTCTATCTATCTCTATGGTTTGTTTCCTATTGATGTAGCCCTAAGCAGAGACTGGCGCAAATCACTTTCATGGAAAGGGGTTGCCAGGCTTCCAAAAAACTACGAGTTTCCTGAAATCTCAGCACACATTTTTTCACCCAATCTTGATGACACTTTCAGGTAATGATGAGTACAACAAATCCCACTTGGGTCACCAAGTTTCTTTCTTTTAGGTTAAACCGTTCTTTGGCGCTAACAGTTTTAATTTTTAGGTTTCACTCTGTTTTCTCCTATATGGATACATGTAGTTGGAACTCTAAATCAAACACGGTTTGTGCTAGCTCTTTGAAACTTGAAACAATAAATTAGCTCCAAGTTCTATCTCTATAGTTTGTTTCCTATTGATGTAGCCCTAAGCAGAGACTGGCGCAAATCACTTTCATGGAAAGGGGTTGACAATCTTCCAAAAAACTAAGAGTTTCCTGAAATCTCAGCACACTTTTTTTCACCCAATCTTGATGACACTTTCAGGTAATGATCAGCACCCCAATCCCACTTGGCTCACCAAATTTCGTTCTTCTAGGTTAAACCGTTGGTTGGCAGTAACAGTTTTAATTTTTAGGTTTCACTCTGTTTTCTCCTATATGGATACATGTAGTTGGAACTCTAAATCAAACACGTTTTGTGCTAGCTCTTTGAAACTTGACACAATAACGTAGCTCCAAGTTCTATCTCTATGGTTTGTTTCCTATTGATGTAGCCCTAAGCAGAGACTGGCGCAAATCACTTTCTTGGAAAGGGGTTGCCATCTTCCAAAAAACTACGAGTTTCCTGAAATCTCAGCACACATTTTTTCACCCAATCTTGATGACACTTTCAGGTAATGATCAGTACCCCAATCCCACTTGGCTCACCAAATTTCATTCTTCTAGGTTAAACCGTTCGTTGGCAGTAACAGTTTTAATTTTTAGGTTTCACTCTGTTTTCTCCTATATGGATACATGTAGTTGGAACTCTAAATCAAACACGGTTTGTGCTAGCTCTTTGAAACTTGACACAATAAAGTAGCTCCAAGTTCTATCTCTATGGTTTGTTTCCTATTGATGTAGCCCTAAGCAGAGACTGGCACAAATCACTTTCATGGAAAGGGGTTGCCAATCTTCCAAAAAACTGCGAGTTTCCTGAAATCTCAGCACACATTTTTTCACCCAAACTTGATGACACTTTCAGGTAATGATCAGTACCCCAATCCCACTTGGCTCACCAAATTTCGTTCTTCTAGGTTAATCCGTTCGTTGGCAGTAACAGTTTTAATTTTTAGGTTTCACTCTGTTTTCTCCTATATGGATACATGTAGTTGGAACTCTAAATCAAACACGGTTTGTGCTAGCTCTTTGAAACTTGTCACAATAAAGTAGCTCCAAGTTCTATCTATCTCTATGGTTTGTTTCCTATTGATGTAGCCCTAAGCAGAGACTGGCGCAAATCACTTTCATGGAAAGGGGTTGCCAGGCTTCCAAAAAACTACGAGTTTCCTGAAATCTCAGCACACATTTTTTCACCCAATCTTGATGACACTTTCAGGTAATGATGAGTACAACAAATCCCACTTGGGTCACCAAGTTTCTTTCTTTTAGGTTAAACCGTTCTTTGGCGCTAACAGTTTTAATTTTTAGGTTTCACTCTGTTTTCTCCTATATGGATACATGTAGTTGGAACTCTAAATCAAACACGGTTTGTGCTAGCTCTTTGAAACTTGAAACAATAAATTAGCTCCAAGTTCTATCTCTATGGTTTGTTTCCTATTGATGTAGCCCTAAGCAGAGACTGGCGCAAATCACTTTCATGGAAAGGGGTTGACAATCTTCCAAAAAACTAAGAGTTTCCTGAAATCTCAGCACACTTTTTTTCACCCAATCTTGATGACACTTTCAGGTAATGATCAGCACCCCAATCCCACTTGGCTCACCAAATTTCGTTCTTCTAGGTTAAACCGTTGGTTGGCAGTAACAGTTTTAATTTTTAGGTTTCACTCTGTTTTCTCCTATATGGATACATGTAGTTGGAACTCTAAATCAAACACGTTTTGTGCTAGCTCTTTGAAACTTGACACAATAACGTAGCTCCAAGTTCTATCTCTATGGTTTGTTTCCTATTGATGTAGCCCTAAGCAGAGACTGGCGCAAATCACTTTCTTGGAAAGGGGTTGCCATCTTCCAAAAAACTACGAGTTTCCTGAAATCTCAGCACACATTTTTTCACCCAATCTTGATGACACTTTCAGGTAATGATCAGTACCCCAATCCCACTTGGCTCACCAAATTTCATTCTTCTAGGTTAAACCGTTCGTTGGCAGTAACAGTTTTAATTTTTAGGTTTCACTCTGTTTTCTCCTATATGGATACATGTAGTTGGAACTCTAAATCAAACACGGTTTGTGCTAGCTCTTTGAAACTTGACACAATAAAGTAGCTCCAAGTTCTATCTCTATGGTTTGTTTCCTATTGATGTAGCCCTAAGCAGAGACTGGCACAAATCACTTTCATGGAAAGGGGTTGCCAATCTTCCAAAAAACTGCGAGTTTCCTGAAAACTCAGCACACATTTTTTCACCCAATCTTGATGACACTTTCAGGTAATGATCAGTACCCCAATCCCACTTGGCTCACCAAATTTCATTCTTCTAGGTTAAACCGTTCGTTGGCAGTAACAGTTTTAATTTTTAGGTTTCACTCTGTTTTCTCCTATATGGATACATGTAGTTGGAACTCTAAATCAAACACGGTTTGTGCTAGCTCTTTGAAACTTGACACAATAAAGTAGCTCCAAGTTCTATCTCTATGGTTTGTTTCCTATTGATGTAGCCCTAAGCAGAGACTGGCACAAATCACTTTCATGGAAAGGGGTTGCCAATCTTCCAAAAAACTGTGAGTTTCCTGAAATCTCAGCACACATTTTTTCACCCAAACTTGATGACACTTTCAGGTAATGATCAGTACCCCAATCCCACTTGGCTCACCAAATTTCGTTCTTCTAGGTTAATCCGTTCGTTGGCAGTAACAGTTTTAATTTTTAGGTTTCACTCTGTTTTCTCCTATATGGATACATGTAGTTGGAACTCTAAATCAAACACGGTTTGTGCTAGCTCTTTGAAACTTGTCACAATAAAGTAGCTCCAAGTTCTATCTATCTCTATGGTTTGTTTCCTATTGATGTAGCCCTAAGCAGAGACTGGCGCAAATCACTTTCATGGAAAGGGGTTGCCAGGCTTCCAAAAAACTACGAGTTTCCTGAAATCTCAGCACACATTTTTTCACCCAATCTTGATGACACTTTCAGGTAATGATGAGTACAACAAATCCCACTTGGGTCACCAAGTTTCTTTCTTTTAGGTTAAACCGTTCTTTGGCGCTAACAGTTTTAATTTTTAGGTTTCACTCTGTTTTCTCCTATATGGATACATGTAGTTGGAACTCTAAATCAAACACGGTTTGTGCTAGCTCTTTGAAACTTGAAACAATAAATTAGCTCCAAGTTCTATCTCTATGGTTTGTTTCCTATTGATGTAGCCCTAAGCAGAGACTGGCGCAAATCACTTTCATGGAAAGGGGTTGACAATCTTCCAAAAAACTAAGAGTTTCCTGAAATCTCAGCACACTTTTTTTCACCCAATCTTGATGACACTTTCAGGTAATGATCAGCACCCCAATCCCACTTGGCTCACCAAATTTCGTTCTTCTAGGTTAAACCGTTGGTTGGCAGTAACAGTTTTAATTTTTAGGTTTCACTCTGTTTTCTCCTATATGGATACATGTAGTTGGAACTCTAAATCAAACACGTTTTGTGCTAGCTCTTTGAAACTTGACACAATAACGTAGCTCCAAGTTCTATCTCTATGGTTTGTTTCCTATTGATGTAGCCCTAAGCAGAGACTGGCGCAAATCACTTTCTTGGAAAGGGGTTGCCATCTTCCAAAAAACTACGAGTTTCCTGAAATCTCAGCACACATTTTTTCACCCAATCTTGATGACACTTTCAGGTAATGATCAGTACCCCAATCCCACTTGGCTCACCAAATTTCATTCTTCTAGGTTAAACCGTTCGTTGGCAGTAACAGTTTTAATTTTTAGGTTTCACTCTGTTTTCTCCTATATGGATACATGTAGTTGGAACTCTAAATCAAACACGGTTTGTGCTAGCTCTTTGAAACTTGACACAATAAAGTAGCTCCAAGTTCTATCTCTATGGTTTGTTTCCTATTGATGTAGCCCTAAGCAGAGACTGGCACAAATCACTTTCATGGAAAGGGGTTGCCAATCTTCCAAAAAACTGCGAGTTTCCTGAAATCTCAGCACACATTTTTTCACCCAAACTTGATGACACTTTCAGGTAATGATCAGTACCCCAATCCCACTTGGCTCACCAAATTTCGTTCTTCTAGGTTAATCCGTTCGTTGGCAGTAACAGTTTTAATTTTTAGGTTTCACTCTGTTTTCTCCTATATGGATACATGTAGTTGGAACTCTAAATCAAACACGGTTTGTGCTAGCTCTTTGAAACTTGTCACAATAAAGTAGCTCCAAGTTCTATCTATCTCTATGGTTTGTTTCCTATTGATGTAGCCCTAAGCAGAGACTGGCGCAAATCACTTTCATGGAAAGGGGTTGCCAGGCTTCCAAAAAACTACGAGTTTCCTGAAATCTCAGCACACATTTTTTCACCCAATCTTGATGACACTTTCAGGTAATGATGAGTACAACAAATCCCACTTGGGTCACCAAGTTTCTTTCTTTTAGGTTAAACCGTTCTTTGGCGCTAACAGTTTTAATTTTTAGGTTTCACTCTGTTTTCTCCTATATGGATACATGTAGTTGGAACTCTAAATCAAACACGGTTTGTGCTAGCTCTTTGAAACTTGAAACAATAAATTAGCTCCAAGTTCTATCTCTATGGTTTGTTTCCTATTGATGTAGCCCTAAGCAGAGACTGGCGCAAATCACTTTCATGGAAAGGGGTTGACAATCTTCCAAAAAACTAAGAGTTTCCTGAAATCTCAGCACACTTTTTTTCACCCAATCTTGATGACACTTTCAGGTAATGATCAGCACCCCAATCCCACTTGGCTCACCAAATTTCGTTCTTCTAGGTTAAACCGTTGGTTGGCAGTAACAGTTTTAATTTTTAGGTTTTACTCTGTTTTCTCCTATATGGATACATGTAGTTGGAACTCTAAATCAAACACGGTTTGTGCTAGCACTTTGAAACTTGACACAATAAAGTAGCTCCAAGTTCTATCTCTATGGTTTGTTTCCTATTGATGTAGCCCTAAGCAGAGACTGGCGCAAATCACTTTCATGGAAAGGGGTTGCCAATCTTCCAAAAAACTGCGAGTTTCCTGAAATCTCAGCACACATTTTTTCACCCAATCTTGATGACACTTTCAGGTAATGATCAGTACCCCAATCCCACTTGGCTCACCAAATTTCGTTCTTCTAGGTTAAACCGTTCGTTGGCAGTAACAGTTTAAATTTTTAGGTTTCACTCTGTTTTCTCCTATATGGATACATGTAGTTGGAACTCTAAATCAAACACGGTTTGTGCTAGCTCTTTGAAACTTGACACAATAAAGTAGCTCCAAGTTCTATCTCTATGGTTTGTTTCCTATTGATGTAGCCCTATGCAGAGACTGGCGCAAATCACTTTCATTTAAAGGGGTTGCCAAGCTTCCAAAAAACTACGAGTTTCCTGAAATCTCAGCACACCTTTTTTCACCCAATCTTGATGACACTTTCAGGTAATGATCAGTACAACAAATCCCACTTGTTTCACCAAGTTTCTTTCTTTTAGGTTAAACCGTTGGTTGGCAGTAACAGTTTTAATTTTTAGGTTTCACTCTGTTTTCTCCTATATGGATACATATAGTTGGAACTCTAAATCAAACACGGTTTGTGCTAGCTCTTTGAAACTTGACACAATAAATTAGCTCCAAGTTCTATCTCTATGGTTTGTTTCCTATTGATGTAGCCCTAAGCAGAGACTGGCGGAAATCACTTTCATGGAAAGGGGTTGACAATCTTCCAAAAAACTACGAGTTTCCTGAAATCTCAGCACACATTTTTTCACCCTATCTTGATGACACTTTCAGGTAATGATCACTACCCCAATCCCACTTGGCTCACCAAAGTTCATTCTTCTAGGTTAAACCGTTCGTTGGCAGTAACAGTTTTAATTTTTAGGTTTCACTCTGTTTTCTCCTACATGGATACATGTAGTTGGAACTCTAAATCAAACACAGTTTGTGCTAGCTCTTTGAAACTTGACACAATAAATTAGCTCCAAGTTCTATCTCTATGGTTTGTTTCCTATTGATATAGCCCTAAGCAGAGACTGGCGCAAATAACTTTCATGGAAAGGGGTTGACAATCTTCCAAAAAATTAGAGTTTCCTGAAATCTCAGCACACATTTTTTCACCCAATCTTGATGACACTTTCAGGTAATGATCAGCACCCCAATTCCACTTGGCTCACCAAATTTCGTTCTTCTAGGTTAATCCGTTCGTTGGCAGTAACAGTTTTAATTTTTAGGTTTCACTCTGTTTTCTCCTATATGGATACATGTAGTTGGAACTCTAAATCAAACACGGTTTGTGCTAGCTCTTTGAAACTTGAAACAATAAATTAGCTCCAAGTTCTATCTCTATGGTTTGTTTCCTATTGATGTAGCCCTAAGCAGAGACTGGCGCAAATCACTTTCATGGAAAGGGGTTGACAATCTTCCAAAAAACTAAGAGTTTCCTGAAATCTCAGCACACTTTTTTTCACCCAATCTTGATGACACTTTCAGGTAATGATCAGCACCCCAATCCCACTTGGCTCACCAAATTTCGTTCTTCTAGGTTAAACCGTTCGTTGGCAGTAACAGTTTTAATTTTTAGGTTTTACTCTGTTTTCTCCTATATGGATACATGTAGTTGGAACTCTAAATCAAACACGGTTTGTGCTAGCACTTTGAAACTTGACACAATAAAGTAGCTCCAAGTTCTATCTCTATGGTTTGTTTCCTATTGATGTAGCCCTAAGCAGAGACTGGCGCAAATCACTTTCATGGAAAGGGGTTGCCAATCTTCCAAAAAACTGCGAGTTTCCTGAAATCTCAGCACACATTTTTTCACCCAATCTTGATGACACTTTCAGGTAATGATCAGTACCCCAATCCCACTTGGCTCACCAAATTTCGTTCTTCTAGGTTAAACCGTTCGTTGGCAGTAACAGTTTAAATTTTTAGGTTTCACTCTGTTTTCTCCTATATGGATACATGTAGTTGGAACTCTAAATCAAACACGGTTTGTGCTAGCTCTTTGAAACTTGACACAATAAAGTAGCTCCAAGTTCTATCTCTATGGTTTGTTTCCTATTGATGTAGCCCTATGCAGAGACTGGCGCAAATCACTTTCATTTAAAGGGGTTGCCAAGCTTCCAAAAAACTACGAGTTTCCTGAAATCTCAGCACACCTTTTTTCACCCAATCTTGATGACACTTTCAGGTAATGATCAGTACAACAAATCCCACTTGTTTCACCAAGTTTCTTTCTTTTAGGTTAAACCGTTGGTTGGCAGTAACAGTTTTAATTTTTAGGTTTCACTCTGTTTTCTCCTATATGGATACATATAGTTGGAACTCTAAATCAAACACGGTTTGTGCTAGCTCTTTGAAACTTGACACAATAAATTAGCTCCAAGTTCTATCTCTATGGTTTGTTTCCTATTGATGTAGCCCTAAGCAGAGACTGGCGCAAATCACTTTCATGGAAAGGGGTTGACAATCTTCCAAAAAACTACGAGTTTCCTGAAATCTCAGCACACATTTTTTCACCCTATCTTGATGACACTTTCAGGTAATGATGACTACCCCAATCCCACTTGGCTCACCAAAGTTCATTCTTCTAGGTTAAACCGTTCGTTGGCAGTAACAGTTTTAATTTTTAGGTTTCACTCTGTTTTCTCCTATATGGACACATGTAGTTGGAACTCTAAATCAAACACGGGTTGTGCTAGCTCTTTGAAACGTGACACAATAAAGTAGCTCCAAGTTCTCTCTCTATGGTTTGTTTCCTATTGATGTAGTCCTAAGCAGAGACTGGCGCAAATCACTTTCATTGAAAGGATTTGCCAATCTTCCAAAAAACTACGAGTTTCCTGAAATCTCAGCACACTTTTTTTCACCCAATCTTGATGACACTTTCAGGTAATGATCAGTACAACAAATCCCACTTGGGTCACCAAGTTTCTTTCTTTTAGGTTAAACCGTTCGTTGGCAGTAACAGTTTTAATTTTTAGGTTTCACTCTGTTTTCTCCTACATGGATACATGTAGTTGGAACTCTAAATCAAACACGGTTTGTGCTAGCTCTTTGAAACTTGACACAATAAATTAGCTCCAAGTTCTATCTCTATGGTTTGTTTCCTATTGATATAGCCCTAAGCAGAGACTGGCGCAAATCACTTTCATGGAAAGGGGTTGACAATCTTCCAAAAAATTAGAGTTTCCTGAAATCTCAGCACACATTTTTTCACCCAATCTTGATGACACTTTCAGGTAATGATCAGCACCCCAATTCCACTTGGCTCACCAAATTTCATTCTTCTAGGTTAATCCGTTCGTTGGCAGTAACAGTTTTAATTTTTAGGTTTCACTCTGTTTTCTCCTATATGGATACATGTAGTTGGAACTCTAAATCAAACACGGTTTGTTCTAGCTCTTTGAAACTTGAAACAATAAATTAGCTCCAAGTTCTATCTCTATGGTTTGTTTCCTATTGATGTAGCCCTAAGCAGAGACTGGCGCAAATCACTTTCATGGAAAGGGGTTGACAATCTTCCAAAAAACTAAGAGTTTCCTGAAATCTCAGCACACTTTTTTTCACCCAATCTTGATGACACTTTCAGGTAATGATCAGCACCCCAATCCCACTTGGCTCACCAAATTTCGTTCTTCTAGGTTAAACCGTTCGTTGGCAGTAACAGTTTTAATTTTTAGGTTTTACTCTGTTTTCTCCTATATGGATACATGTAGTTGGAACTCTAAATCAAACACGGTTTGTGCTAGCACTTTGAAACTTGACACAATAAAGTAGCTCCAAGTTCTATCTCTATGGTTTGTTTCCTATTGATGTAGCCCTAAGCAGAGACTGGCGCAAATCACTTTCATGGAAAGGGGTTGCCAAGCTTCCAAAAAACTGCGAGTTTCCTGAAATCTCAGCACACATTTTTTCACCCAATCTTGATGACACTTTCAGGTAATGATCAGTACCCCAATCCCACTTGGCTCACCAAATTTCGTTCTTCTAGGTTAAACCGTTCGTTGGCAGTAACAGTTTAAATTTTTAGGTTTCACTCTGTTTTCTCCTATATGGATACATGTAGTTGGAACTCTAAATCAAACACGGTTTGTGCTAGCTCTTTGAAACTTGACACAATAAAGTAGCTCCAAGTTCTATCTCTATGGTTTGTTTCCTATTGATGTAGCCCTATGCAGAGACTGGCGCAAATCACTTTCATTTAAAGGGGTTGCCAAGCTTCCAAAAAACTACGAGTTTCCTGAAATCTCAGCACACCTTTTTTCACCCAATCTTGATGACACTTTCAGGTAATGATCAGTACAACAAATCCCACTTGTTTCACCAAGTTTCTTTCTTTTAGGTTAAACCGTTGGTTGGCAGTAACAGTTTTAATTTTTAGGTTTCACTCTGTTTTCTCCTATATGGATACATATAGTTGGAACTCTAAATCAAACATGGTTTGTGCTAGCTCTTTGAAACTTGACACAATAAATTAGCTCCAAGTTCTATCTCTATGGTTTGTTTCCTATTGATGTAGCCCTAAGCAGAGACTGGCGCAAATCACTTTCATGGAAAGGGGTTGACAATCTTCCAAAAAACTACGAGTTTCCTGAAATCTCAGCACACATTTTTTCACCCTATCTTGATGACACTTTCAGGTAATGATCACTACCCCAATCCCACTTGGCTCACCAAAGTTCATTCTTCTAGGTTAAACCGTTCGTTGGCAGTAACAGTTTTAATTTTTAGGTTTCACTCTGTTTTCTCCTATATGGACACATGTAGTTGGAACTCTAAATCAAACACGGGTTGTGCTAGCTCTTTGAAACGTGACACAATAAAGTAGCTCCAAGTTCTCTCTCTATGGTTTGTTTCCTATTGATGTAGTCCTAAGCAGAGACTGGCGCAAATCACTTTCATTGAAAGGATTTGCCAATCTTCCAAAAAACTACGAGTTTCCTGAAATCTCAGCACACTTTTTTTCACCCAATCTTGATGACACTTTCAGGTAATGATCAGTACAACAAATCCCACTTGGGTAACCAAGTTTCTTTCTTTTAGGTTAAACCGTTCGTTGGCAGTAACAGTTTTAATTTTTAGGTTTCACTCTGTTTTCTCCTACATGGATACATGTAGTTGGAACTCTAAATCAAACACGGTTTGTGCTAGCTCTTTGAAACTTGACACAATAAATTAGCTCCAAGTTCTATCTCTATGGTTTGTTTCCTATTGATATAGCCCTAAGCAGAGACTGGCGCAAATCACTTTCATGGAAAGGGGTTGACAATCTTCCAAAAAATTAGAGTTTCCTGAAATCTCAGCACACATTTTTTCACCCAATCTTGATGACACTTTCAGGTAATGATCAGCACCCCAATTCCACTTGGCTCACCAAATTTCGTTCTTCTAGGTTAATCCGTTCGTTGGCAGTAACAGTTTTAATTTTTGGTTTCACTCTGTTTTCTCCTATATGGATACATGTAGTTGGAACTCTAAATCAAACACGGTTTGTGCTAGCTCTTTGAAACTTGACACAATAAAGTAGCTCCAAGTTCTCTCTCTATGGTTTGTTTCCTATTGATGTAGCCCTAAGCAGAGACTGGCGCAAATCACTTTCATGGAAAGGGGTTGCCAATCTTCCAAAAAACTACTAGTTTCCTGAAATCTCATCACACATTTTTTCACCCAATCTTGATGACACTTTCAGGTAATGATCACTACCCCAATCCCACTTGGCTCAAGAACTTTCGTTCTAGGTTAAACCGTTCTTTGGCAGTAACGGTTTTAATTTTTAGGTTTCACTCTGTTTTCTCCTATATGGATACATGTAGTTGGAACTCTAAATCAAACACGGTTTGTGCTAGCTCTTTGAAACTTGACACAATAAAGTAGCTCCAAGTTCTATCTCTATGGTTTATTTCCTATTGATGTAGCCCTAAGCAGAGACTGGCGCAAATCACTTTTATGGAAAGGGGTTGCCAATCTTCCAAAAAACTGGGAGATTCCTGAAATCTCAGCACACATTTTTTCACGCAATCTTGATGACACTTTCAGGTAATGATCAGCACCCCAATCCCACTTGGCTCACCAAATTTCGTTCTTCTATGTTAAACCGTTCGTTGGCAGTAACAGTTTTAATTTTTAGGTTTCACTCTGTTT
Organism: Spermophilus citellus; assembly: GCF_964194105.1. Taxonomy (NCBI): domain Eukaryota; kingdom Metazoa; phylum Chordata; class Mammalia; order Rodentia; family Sciuridae; genus Spermophilus; species Spermophilus citellus. The sequence continues at coordinate 68,657 of NW_027672740.1, read as the reverse complement.
TCTCCTATATGGATACATGTAGTTGGAACTCTAAATCAAACACGGTTTGTGCTAGCTCTTTGAAACTTGACACAATAAAGTAGCTCCAAGTTCTATCTCTATGGTTTGTTTCCTATTGATGTAGCCCTAAGCAGAGACTGGCACAAATCACTTTCATAGAAAGGGGTTGCCAATCTTCCAAAAAACTACGAGTTTCCTGAAATCTCAGCACACATTTTTTCACCCAAACTTGATGACACTTTCAGGTAATGATGAGTACCCCAATCCCACTTGGCTCACCAAATTTCGTTCTTCTAGGTTAAACCGTTCGTTGGCAGTAACAGTTTTAATTTTTAGGTTTCACTCTGTTTTCTCCTATATGGATACATGTAGTTGGAACTCTAAATCAAACACGGTTTGTGCTAGCACTTTGAAACTTGACACAATAAATTAGCTCCAAGATCTATCTCTATGGTTTGTTTCCTATTGATGTAGCCCTAAGCAGAGACTGGCGCAAATCACTTTCATGGAAAGGGGTTGACAATCTTCCAAAAAACTAAGAGTTTCCTGAAATCTCAGCACACTTTTTTTCACCCAATCTTGATGACACTTTCAGGTAATGATCAGCACCCCAATCCCACTTGGCTCACCAAATTTCGTTCTTCTAGGTTAAACCGTTCGTTGGCAGTAACAGTTTTAATTTTTAGGTTTTACTCTGTTTTCTCCTATATGGATACATGTAGTTGGAACTCTAAATCAAACACGGTTTGTGCTAGCACTTTGAAACTTGACACAATAAAGTAGCTCCAAGTTCTATCTCTATGGTTTGTTTCCTATTGATGTAGCCCTAAGCAGAGACTGGCGCAAATCACTTTCATGGAAAGGGGTTGCCAATCTTCCAAAAAACTGCGAGTTTCCTGAAATCTCAGCACACATTTTTTCACCCAATCTTGATGACACTTTCAGGTAATGATCAGTACCCCAATCCCACTTGGCTCACCAAATTTCGTTCTTCTAGGTTAAACCGTTCGTTGGCAGTAACAGTTTAAATTTTTAGGTTTCACTCTGTTTTCTCCTATATGGATACATGTAGTTGGAACTCTAAATCAAACACGGTTTGTGCTAGCTCTTTGAAACTTGACACAATAAAGTAGCTCCAAGTTCTATCTCTATGGTTTGTTTCCTATTGATGTAGCCCTATGCAGAGACTGGCGCAAATCACTTTCATTTAAAGGGGTTGCCAAGCTTCCAAAAAACTACGAGTTTCCTGAAATCTCAGCACACCTTTTTTCACCCAATCTTGATGACACTTTCAGGTAATGATCAGTACAACAAATCCCACTTGTTTCACCAAGTTTCTTTCTTTTAGGTTAAACCGTTGGTTGGCAGTAACAGTTTAAATTTTTAGGTTTCACTCTGTTTTCTCCTATATGGATACATATAGTTGGAACTCTAAATCAAACACGGTTTGTGCTAGCTCTTTGAAACTTGACACAATAAATTAGCTCCAAGTTCTATCTCTATGGTTTGTTTCCTATTGATGTAGCCCTAAGCAGAGACTGGCGCAAATCACTTTCATGGAAAGGGGTTGACAATCTTCCAAAAAACTACGAGTTTCCTGAAATCTCAGCACACATTTTTTCACCCTATCTTGATGACACTTTCAGGTAATGATGACTACCCCAATCCCACTTGGCTCACCAAAGTTCATTCTTCTAGGTTAAACCGTTCGTTGGCAGTAACAGTTTTAATTTTTAGGTTTCACTCTGTTTTCTCCTACATGGATACATGTAGTTGGAACTCTAAATCAAACACAGTTTGTGCTAGCTCTTTGAAACTTGACACAATAAATTAGCTCCAAGTTCTATCTCTATGGTTTGTTTCCTATTGATATAGCCCTAAGCAGAGACTGGCGCAAATCACTTTCATGGAAAGGGGTTGACAATCTTCCAAAAAATTAGAGTATCCTGAAATCTCAGCACACATTTTTTCACCCAATCTTGATGACACTTTCAGGTAATGATCAGCACCCCAATTCCACTTGGCTCACCAAATTTCGTTCTTCTAGGTTAATCCGTTCGTTGGCAGTAACAGTTTAAATTTTTAGGTTTCACTCTGTTTTCTCCTATATGGATACATGTAGTTGGAACTCTAAATCAAACACGGTTTGTGCTAGCTCTTTGAAACTTGAAACAATAAATTAGCTCCAAGTTCTATCTCTATGGTTTGTTTCCTATTGATGTAGCCCTAAGCAGAGACTGGCGCAAATCACTTTCATGGAAAGGGGTTGACAATCTTCCAAAAAACTAAGAGTTTCCTGAAATCTCAGCACACTTTTTTTCACCCAATCTTGATGACACTTTCAGGTAATGATCAGCACCCCAATCCCACTTGGCTCACCAAATTTCGTTCTTCTAGGTTAAACCGTTCGTTGGCAGTAACAGTTTTAATTTTTAGGTTTTACTCTGTTTTCTCCTATATGGATACATGTAGTTGGAACTCTAAATCAAACACGGTTTGTGCTAGCACTTTGAAACTTGACACAATAAAGTAGCTCCAAGTTCTATCTCTATGGTTTGTTTCCTATTGATGTAGCCCTAAGCAGAGACTGGCGCAAATCACTTTCATGGAAAGGGGTTGCCAATCTTCCAAAAAACTGCGAGTTTCCTGAAATCTCAGCACACATTTTTTCACCCAATCTTGATGACACTTTCAGGTAATGATCAGTACCCCAATCCCACTTGGCTCACCAAATTTCGTTCTTCTAGGTTAAACCGTTCGTTGGCAGTAACAGTTTAAATTTTTAGGTTTCACTCTGTTTTCTCCTATATGGATACATGTAGTTGGAACTCTAAATCAAACACGGTTTGTGCTAGCTCTTTGAAACTTGACACAATAAAGTAGCTCCAAGTTCTATCTCTATGGTTTGTTTCCTATTGATGTAGCCCTATGCAGAGACTGGCGCAAATCACTTTCATTTAAAGGGGTTGCCAAGCTTCCAAAAAACTACGAGTTTCCTGAAATCTCAGCACACCTTTTTTCACCCAATCTTGATGACACTTTCAGGTAATGATCAGTACAACAAATCCCACTTGTTTCACCAAGTTTCTTTCTTTTAGGTTAAACCGTTGGTTGGCAGTAACAGTTTTAATTTTTAGGTTTCACTCTGTTTTCTCCTATATGGATACATATAGTTGGAACTCTAAATCAAACACGGTTTGTGCTAGCTCTTTGAAACTTGACACAATAAATTAGCTCCAAGTTCTATCTCTATGGTTTGTTTCCTATTGATGTAGCACTAAGCAGAGACTGGCGCAAATCACTTTCATGGAAAGGGGTTGACAATCTTCCAAAAAACTACGAGTTTCCTGAAATCTCAGCACACATTTTTTCACCCTATCTTGATGACACTTTCAGGTAATGATCACTACCCCAATCCCACTTGGCTCACCAAAGTTCATTCTTCTAGGTTAAACCGTTCGTTGGCAGTAACAGTTTTAATTTTTAGGTTTCACTCTGTTTTCTCCTATATGGACACATGTAGTTGGAACTCTAAATCAAACACGGGTTGTGCTAGCTCTTTGAAACGTGACACAATAAAGTAGCTCCAAGTTCTCTCTCTATGGTTTGTTTCCTATTGATGTAGTCCTAAGCAGAGACTGGCGCAAATCACTTTCATTGAAAGGATTTGCCAATCTTCCAAAAAACTACGAGTTTCCTGAAATCTCAGCACACTTTTTTTCACCCAAACTTGATGACACTTTCAGGTAATGATCAGTACAACAAATCCCACTTGGGTCACCAAGTTTCTTTCTTTTAGGTTAAACCGTTCGTTGGCAGTAACAGTTTTAATTTTTAGGTTTCACTCTGTTTTCTCCTACATGGATACATGTAGTTGGAACTCTAAATCAAACACGGTTTGTGCTAGCTCTTTGAAACTTGACACAATAAATTAGCTCCAAGTTCTATCTCTATGGTTTGTTTCCTATTGATATAGCCCTAAGCAGAGACTGGCGCAAATCACTTTCATGGAAAGGGGTTGACAATCTTCCAAAAAATTAGAGTTTCCTGAAATCTCAGCACACATTTTTTCACCCAATCTTGATGACACTTTCAGGTAATGATCAGCACCCCAATTCCACTTGGCTCACCAAATTTCGTTCTTCTAGGTTAATCCGTTCGTTGGCAGTAACAGTTTTAATTTTTAGGTTTCACTCTGTTTTCTCCTATATGGATACATGTAGTTGGAACTCTAAATCAAACACGGTTTGTTCTAGCTCTTTGAAACTTGAAACAATAAATTAGCTCCAAGTTCTATCTCTATGGTTTGTTTCCTATTGATGTAGCCCTAAGCAGAGACTGGCGCAAATCACTTTCATGGAAAGGGGTTGACAATCTTCCAAAAAACTAAGAGTTTCCTGAAATCTCAGCACACTTTTTTTCACCCAATCTTGATGACACTTTCAGGTAATGATCAGCACCCCAATCCCACTTGGCTCACCAAATTTCGTTCTTCTAGGTTAAACCGTTCGTTGGCAGTAACAGTTTTAATTTTTAGGTTTTACTCTGTGTTCTCCTATATGGATACATGTAGTTGGAACTCTAAATCAAACACGGTTTGTGCTAGCACTTTGAAACTTGACACAATAAAGTAGCTCCAAGTTCTATCTCTATGGTTTGTTTCCTATTGATGTAGCCCTAAGCAGAGACTGGCGCAAATCACTTTCATGGAAAGGGGTTGCCAATCTTCCAAAAAACTGCGAGTTTCCTGAAATCTCAGCACACATTTTTTCACCCAATCTTGATGACACTTTCAGGTAATGATCAGTACCCCAATCCCACTTGGCTCACCAAATTTCGTTCTTCTAGGTTAAACCGTTCGTTGGCAGTAACAGTTTAAATTTTTAGGTTTCACTCTGTTTTCTCCTATATGGATACATGTAGTTGGAACTCTAAATCAAACACGGTTTGTGCTAGCTCTTTGAAACTTGACACAATAAAGTAGCTCCAAGTTCTATCTCTATGGTTTGTTTCCTATTGATGTAGCCCTATGCAGAGACTGGCGCAAATCACTTTCATTTAAAGGGGTTGCCAAGCTTCCAAAAAACTACGAGTTTCCTGAAATCTCAGCACACCTTTTTTCACCCAATCTTGATGACACTTTCAGGTAATGATCAGTACAACAAATCCCACTTGTTTCACCAAGTTTCTTTCTTTTAGGTTAAACCGTTGGTTGGCAGTAACAGTTTTAATTTTTAGGTTTCACTCTGTTTTCTCCTATATGGATACATATAGTTGGAACTCTAAATCAAACATGGTTTGTGCTAGCTCTTTGAAACTTGACACAATAAATTAGCTCCAAGTTCTATCTCTATGGTTTGTTTCCTATTGATGTAGCCCTAAGCAGAGACTGGCGCAAATCACTTTCATGGAAAGGGGTTGACAATCTTCCAAAAAACTACGAGTTTCCTGAAATCTCAGCACACATTTTTTCACCCTATCTTGATGACACTTTCAGGTAATGATCACTACCCCAATCCCACTTGGCTCACCAAAGTTCATTCTTCTAGGTTAAACCGTTCGTTGGCAGTAACAGTTTTAATTTTTAGGTTTCACTCTGTTTTCTCCTATATGGACACATGTAGTTGGAACTCTAAATCAAACACGGGTTGTGCTAGCTCTTTGAAACGTGACACAATAAAGTAGCTCCAAGTTCTCTCTCTATGGTTTGTTTCCTATTGATGTAGTCCTAAGCAGAGACTGGCGCAAATCACTTTCATTGAAAGGATTTGCCAATCTTCCAAAAAACTACGAGTTTCCTGAAATCTCAGCACACTTTTTTTCACCCAATCTTGATGACACTTTCAGGTAATGATCAGTACAACAAATCCCACTTGGGTCACCAAGTTTCTTTCTTTTAGGTTAAACCGTTCGTTGGCAGTAACAGTTTTAATTTTTAGGTTTCACTCTGTTTTCTCCTACATGGATACATGTAGTTGGAACTCTAAATCAAACACGGTTTGTGCTAGCTCTTTGAAACTTGACACAATAAATTAGCTCCAAGTTCTATCTCTATGGTTTGTTTCCTATTGATATAGCCCTAAGCAGAGACTGGCGCAAATCACTTTCATGGAAAGGGGTTGACAATCTTCCAAAAAATTAGAGTTTCCTGAAATCTCAGCACACATTTTTTCACCCAATCTTGATGACACTTTCAGGTAATGATCAGCACCCCAATTCCACTTGGCTCACCAAATTTCGTTCTTCTAGGTTAATCCGTTCGTTGGCAGTAACAGTTTTAATTTTTAGGTTTCACTCTGTTTTCTCCTATATGGATACATGTAGTTGGAACTCTAAATCAAACACGGTTTGTGCTAGCTCTTTGAAACTTGACACAATAAAGTAGCTCCAAGTTCTCTCTCTATGGTTTGTTTCCTATTGATGTAGCCCTAAGCAGAGACTGGCGCAAATCACTTTCATGGAAAGGGGTTGCCAATCTTCCAAAAAACTACTAGTTTCCTGAAATCTCATCACACATTTTTTCACCCAATCTTGATGACACTTTCAGGTAATGATCACTACCCCAATCCCACTTGGCTCAAGAACTTTCGTTCTAGGTTAAACCGTTCGTTGGCAGTAACGGTTTTAATTTTTAGGTTTCACTCTGTTTTCTCCTATATGGATACATGTAGTTGGAAGTCTAAATCAAACACGGTTTGTGCTAGCTCTTTGAAACTTGACACAATAAAGTAGCTCCAAGTTCTATCTCTATGGTTTATTTCCTATTGATGTAGCCCTAAGCAGAGACTGGCGCAAATCACTTTTATGGAAAGGGGTTGCCAATCTTCCAAAAAAATGGGAGATTCCTGAAATCTCAGCACACATTTTTTCACGCAATCTTGATGACACTTTCAGGTAATGATCAGTACCCCAATCCCACTTGGCTCACCAAATTTCTTTCTTTTAGGTTAAACCGTTCTTTGGCGCTAACAGTTTTAATTTTTAGGCTTCACTCTGTTTTCTCCTATATGGATTCATGTAGTTGGAACTCTAAATCAAACACGGTTTGTGCTAGCTCTTTGAAACTTGACACAATAAATTAGCTCCAAGTTCTATCTCTATGGTTTGTTTCCTATTGATGTAGCCCTAAGCAGAGACTGGCGCAAATCACTTTCATGGAAAGGGGTTGACAATCTTCCAAAAAACTGCGAGTTTCCTGAAATCTCAGCACACATTTTTTCACCCAATCTTGATGACACTTTCAGGTAATGATCAGCACCCCAATCCCACTTGGCTCAGCAAATTTCGTTCTTCCAGGTTAAACCGTTCGTTGGCAGTAACAGTTTTAATTTTTAGGTTTCACTCTGTTTTCTCCTATATGGATACATGTAGTTGGAACTCTAAATCAAACACGTTTTGTGCTAGCTCTTTGAAACTTGACACAATAAAGTAGCTCCAAGTTCTATCTCTATGGTTTGTTTCCTATTGATCTAGCCCTAAGCAGAGACTGGCGCAAATCACTTTCTTGGAAAGGGGTTGCCATCTTCCAAAAAACTACGAGTTTCCTGAAATCTCAGCACACCTTTTTTCACCCAATCTTGATGACACTTTCAGGTAATGTTCAGTACCCCAATCCCACTTGGCTCACCAAATTTCGTTCTTCTATGTTAAACCGTTCGTTGGCAGTAACAGTTTTAATTTTTAGGTTTCACTCTGTTTTCTCCTATATGGATACATGTAGTTGGAACTCTAAATCAAACACGGTTTGTGCTAGCTCTTTGAAACTTGACACAATAAAGTAGCTCCAAGTTCTATCTCTATGGTTTGTTTCCTATTGATGTAGCCCTAAGCAGAGACTGGCACAAATCACTTTCATAGAAAGGGGTTGCCAATCTTCCAAAAAACTACGAGTTTCCTGAAATCTCAGCACACATTTTTTCACCCAAACTTGATGACACTTTCAGGTAATGATGAGTACCCCAATCCCACTTGGCTCACCAAATTTCGTTCTTCTAGGTTAAACCGTTCGTTGGCAGTAACAGTTTTAATTTTTAGGTTTCACTCTGTTTTCTCCTATATGGATACATGTAGTTGGAACTCTAAATCAAACACGGTTTGTGCTAGCACTTTGAAACTTGACACAATAAAGTAGCTCCAAGTTCTATCTCTATGGTTTGTTTCCTATTGATGTAGCCCTAAGCAGAGTCTGGCGCAAATCACTTTCATGGAAAGGGGTTGCCAATCTTCCAAAAAACTGCGAGTTTCCTGAAATCTCAGCACACATTTTTTCACCCAATCTTGATGACACTTTCAGGTAATGATCAGTACCCCAATCCCACTTGGCTCACCAAATTTCGTTCTTCTAGGTTAAACCGTTCGTTGGCAGTAACAGTTTAAATTTTTTGGTTTCACTGTGTTTTCTCCTATATGGATACATGTAGTTGGAACTCTAAATCAAACACGGTTTGTGCTAGCTCTTTGAAACTTTCACAATAAAGTAGCTCCAAGTTCTATCTCTATGGTTTGTTTCCTATTGATGTAGCCCTACGCAGAGACTGGCGCAAATCACTTTCATTTAAAGGGGTTGCCAAGCTTCCAAAAAACTACGAGTTTCCTGAAATCTCAGCACACATTTTTTCACCCAATCTTGATGACACTTTCAGGTAATGATCAGTACAACAAATCCCACTTGGGTCACCAAGTTTCTTTCTTTTAGGTTAAACCGTTGGTTGGCAGTAACAGTTTTAATTTTTAGGTTTCACTCTGTTTTCTCCTATATGGATACATATAGTTGGAACTCTAAATCAAACACGGTTTGTGCTAGCTCTTTGAAACTTGACACAATAAATTAGCTCCAAGTTCTATCTCTATGGTTTGTTTCCTATTGATGTAGCCCTAAGCAGAGACTGGCGCAAATCACTTTCATGGAAAGGGGTTGACAATCTTCCAAAAAACTACGAGTTTCCTGAAATCTCAGCACACATTTTTTCACCCTATCTTGATGACACTTTCAGGTAATGATCACTACCCCAATCCCACTTGGCTCTCCAAAGTTCATTCTTCTAGGTTAAACCGTTCGTTGGCAGTAACAGTTTTAATTTTTAGGTTTCACTCTGTTTTCTCCTATATGGACACATGTAGTTGGAACTCTAAATCAAACACGGGTTGTGCTAGCTCTTTGAAACGTGACACAATAAAGTAGCTCCAAGTTCTCTCTCTATGGTTTGTTTCCTATTGATGTAGTCCTAAGTAGAGACTGGCGCAAATCACTTTCATTGAAAGGATTTGCCAATCTTCCAAAAAACTACGAGTTTCCTGAAATCTCAGCACCCTTTTTTTCACCCAATCTTGATGACACTTTCAGGTAATGATCAGTACAACAAATCCCACTTGGGTCACCAAGTTTCTTTCTTTTAGGTTAAACCGTTCGTTGGCAGTAACAGTTTTAATTTTTAGGTTTCACTCTGTTTTCTCCTATATGGATACATGTAGTTGGAACTCTAAATCAAACACGGTATGTGCTAGCTCTTTGAAACTTGACACAATAAAGTAGCTCCAAGTTCTCTCTCTATGGTTTGTTTCCTATTGATGTAGCCCTAAGCAGAGACTGGCGCAAATCACTTTCATGGAAAGGGGTTGCCAATCTTCCAAAAAACTACTAATTTCCTGAAATCTCATCACACATTTTTTCACCCAATCTTGATGACACTTTCAGGTAATGATCACTACCCGAATCCCACTTGCCTCAAGAACTTTCGTTCTAGGTTAAACCGTTCGTTGGCAGTAACAGTTTTAATTTTTAGGTTTCACTCTGTTTTCTCCTATATGGATACATGTTGTTGGAACTCTAAATCAAACACGGTTTGTGCTAGCTCTTTGAAACGTGACACAATAACGTAGCTCCAAGTTCTATCTCTATGGTTTGTTTCCTATTGATGTAGCCCAAGGAGAGACTGGCGCAAATCACTTTCATGGAAAGGGGTTGCCAATCTTTCAAAAAACTGCTAGTTTCCTGAAATGTCAGCACACATTTTTTTACCCAATCTTGATGACACTTTCAGGTAATGATCAGTACCCCAATCCCACTTGGCTCACCAAATTTCGTTCTTCTAGGTTAAACCGTTCGTTGGCAGTAATAGTTTTAATTTTTAGGTTTCACTCTGTTTTCTCCTATATGGATACATGTAGTTGGAACTCTAAATCAAACACGGTTTGTGCTAGCTCTTTGAAACTTGACACAATAAAGTAGCTCCAACTTCTCTCTCTATGGTTTGTTTCCTATTGATGTAGCCCTAAGCAGAGACTGGCGCAAATCACTTTCATTGAAAGGATTTGCCAATCTTCCAAAAAACTACGAGTTTCCTGAAATCTCAGCACACATTTTTTCACCCAATCTTGATGACACTTTGAGGTAATGATCAGTACAACAAATCCCACTTGGGTCAACAAGTTTCTTTCTTTTAGGTTAAACCGTTCGTTGGAAGTAACAGTTTTAATTTTTAGGTTTCACTCTGTTTTCTCCTATATGGATACATGTAGTTGGAACTCTAAATCAAACACGGTTTGAGCTAGCTCTTTGAAACTTGACACAATAAATTAGCTCCAAGTTCTATCTCTATGGTTTGTTTCCTATTGATATAGCCCTAATCAGAGACTGGCGCAAATCATTTTCATGGAAAGGGGTTGACAATCATCCAAAAAAATTAGAGTTTCCTGAAATCTCAGCACACATATTTTCACCCAATCTTGATGACACTTTCAGGTAATGATCAGCACCCCAATCCCACTTGGCTCACCAAATTTCGTTCTTCTAGGTTAAACCGTTCGTTGGCAGTAACAGTTTTAATTTTTAGGTTTCACTCTGTTTTCTCCTATATGGATACATGTAGTTGGAACTCTAAATCAAACACGGTTTGTGCTAGCTCTTTGAAACTTAACACAATAAAGTAGCTCCAAGTTCTATCTCTATGGTTTGTTTCCTATTGATGTAGCCCTAAGCAGAGACTGGCGCAAATCACTTTCATGGAAAGGGGTTGCCAATCTTCCAAAAAACTGCGAGTTTCCTGAAATCTCAGCACACATTTTTTCACCCAATCTTGATGACACTTTCAGGTAATGATCAGCACCCCAATCCCACTTGGCTCACCAAATTTCGTTCTTCTAGGTTAAAGCGTTCATTGGCAGTAACAGTTTTAATTTTTAGGTTTCACTCTGTTTTCTCCTATATGGATACATGTAGTTGGAACTCTAAATCAAACACGGTTTGTGCTAGCTCTTTGAAACTTGACACAATAAAGTAGCTCCAAGTTCTATCTCTATGGTTTGTTTCCTATTGATGTAGCCCTAAGCAGAGATTGGCGCAAATCACTTTCATGGAAAGGGGTTGACAATCTTCCAAAAAAATTAGAGTTTCCTGAAATCTCAGCACACATTTTTTCACCCAATCTTGATGACACTTTCAGGTAATGATCAGCACCCCAATCCCACTTGGCTCACCAAATTTCGTTCTTCTAGGTTAAACCGTTCGTTGGCAGTAACAGTTTTAATTTTTAGGTTTCACTCTGTTTTCTCCTATATGGATTCATGTAGTTGGAAGTCTAAATCAAACACGGTTTGTGCTAGCTCTTTGAAACTTGACACAATAAAGTAGCTCCAAGTTCTCTCTCTATGGTTTGTTTCCTATTGATGTAGCCCTAAGCAGAGACTGGCGCAAATCACTTTCATGGAAATGGGTTGCCAATCTTCCAAAAAACTGCGAGTTTCCTGAAATCTCAGCACACATTTTTTCACACAAACTTGATGACACTTTCAGGTAATGATCAGTACCCCAATCCCACTTGGCTCACCAAATTTCGTTCTTCTAGGTTAAACCGTTCATTGGCAGTAACAGTTTTAATTTTTAGGTTTCACTCTGTTTTCTCCTATATGGATACATGTAGTTGGAACTCTAAATCAAACACGGTTTGTGCTAGCTCATTGAAACTTGACACAATAAAGTAGCTCTAAGTTCTATCTCTATGGTTTGTTTCCTATTGATGTAGCCCTAAGCAGAGACTGGCGCAAATCACTTTCATGGAAAGGGGTTGCCAATCTTCCAAAAAAATACGAGTTTCCTTAAATCTCAGGACACATTTTTTCACCCAATCTTGATGACACTTTCAGGTAATGATCAGTACCCCAATCCCCCTTGGCTCACCAAATTTCGTTCTTCTAGGTTAAACCGTTCGTTGGCAGTAACAGTTTTAATTTTTAGGTTTCACTCTGTTTTCTCATATATGGATACATGTAGTTGGAACTCTAAATCAAACACGGTTTGTGCTAGCTCTTTGAAACTTGACACAATAAAGTAGCTCCAAGTTCTCTCTCTATGGTTTGTTTCCTATTGATGTAGCCCTAAGCAGAGACTGGTTCAAATCACTTTCATTTAAAGGGGTTGCCAAGCTTCCAAAAACCTACGAGTTTCCTGAAATATCAGCACACATTTTCTCACCCAAACTTGATGACACTTTCAGGTAATGATCAGTACCCCAATCCCACTTGGCTCACCAAATTTCGTTCTTCTAGGTTAAACCGTTCGTTGGCAGTAACAGTTTTAACTTTTAGTTTTCACTCAATTTTCTCCTATATGAATACATGTAGTTGGAACTCTAAATCAAACACGGTTTGTGCTAGCTCTTTGAAACTTGACACAATAAAGTAGCTCCAAGTTCTCTCTCTATGGTTTGTTTCCTATTGATGTAGCCCTAAGCAGAGACTGGCTCAAATCACTTTCATGGAAAGGGGTTGCCAATCTTCCAAAAAACTACGAGTTTCCTGAAATCTCAGCACACATTTTTTCACCCAATCTTGATGACACTTTCACGTATTGATCACAACCCCAATCCCACTTGGCTCAAGAACTTTCGTTCTAGGTTAAACCGTTCGTTGGCAGTAACAGTTTTAATTTTTAGGTTTCACTCTGTTTCTCCTATATGGATACATGTATTTGGAACTCTAAATCAAACACGGTTTGTGCTAGCTCTTTGAAACTTGACATAATAAAGTAGCTCCAAGTTCTCTCTCTATGGTTTGTTTCCTATTGATGTAGTCCTAAGCAGAGACTGGCGCAAATCTCTTTCATTGAAAGGATTTGCCAATCTTCCAAAAAACTACGAGTTTCCTGAAATCTCAGCACATATTTTTTCACCCAATCTTGATGACACTTTCAGGTAATGATCAGTACAACAAATCCCACTTGGGTCACCAAGTTTCTTTCTTTTAGGTTAAACCGTTGGTTGGCAGGAACAGTTTTAATTTTTAGGTTTCACTCTGTTTTCTCCTATATGGATACATGTAGTTGGAACTCTAAATCAAACACGGTTTGTGCTAGCTCTTTTAAACTTGACACAATAAATTAGCTCCAAGTTTTATCTCTATGGTTTGTTTCCTATTGATATAGCCCTAAGCAGAGACTGGCGAAAATCACTTTCATGGAAAGGGGTTGCCAAGCTTCCAAAAAATTACGAGTTTTGCTGAAATCTCAGCACACATTTTTTCACCCAATCTTGATGACACTTTCAGGTAATGATCAGTACCCCAATCCCACTTGGCTCACCAAATTTCGTTCTTCTAAGTTAAACCGTTAGTTGGCAGTAACAGTTTTAATTTTTAGGTTTCACTCTGTTTTCTCCTATATGGATACATGTAGTTGGAACTCTAAATCAAACACGGTTTGTGCTAGCTCTTTGAAACTTGACACAATGAAGTAGCTCCAAGTTCTCTCTCTATGGTTTGTTTCCTATTGATGTAGCCCTAAGCAGAGACTGGCGCAAATCACTTTCATGGAAAGGGGTTGCCAATCTTCCAAAAAACTACTAGTTTCCTGAAATCTAAGCACACTTTTTTTCACCCAATCTTGATAACACTTTCAGGTAATGATCACGACCCCAATTCCACTTGGCTCAAGAACTTTCGTTCTAGGTTAAACCGTTCATTGACAGTAACATTTTTAATTTTTAGGTTTCACTCTGTTTTCTCCTATATGGATACATGTTGTTGGAACTCTAAATCAAACACGGTTTGTGCTAGCTCTTTGAAACGTGACACAATAAAGTAGCTCCAAGTTCTATCTCTATGGTTTGTTTCCTATTGATGTAGCCCTAAGAAGAGACTGGCGCAAATCACTTTCATGGAAAGGGGTTGCCAATCTTCCAGAAAACTACGAGTTTCCTGAAATCTCAGCACACATTTTTTTACCCAATCTTGATGACACTTTCAGGTAATGATCAGTACCCCAATCCCACTTGGCTCACCAAATTTCGTTCTTCTAGGTTAAACCGTTCCTTAGCAGTAACAGTTTTAATTTTTAGGTTTCACTCTGTTTTCTCCTATAAGGATACATGTAGTTGGAATTCTAAATCAAACACGGTTTGTGCTAGCTCTTTGAAACTTGACACAATAAAGAAGCTCAGACTTCTATCTTTATAGTTTGTTTCCTATTGATGTAGCCCTAAGCAGAGACTGGCGAAAATCACTTTCTTGGAAAGGGATTGCCAAGCTTCCAAAAAACTACGAGTTTCCTGAAATATCAGCACACATTTTTTCACCCAATCTTGATGACACTTTCAGGTAATGATCAGTACCCCAATCCCACTTGGCTCACCAAATTTCGTTCTTCTAGGTTAAACCGTTCGTTGGCAGTAACAGTTTTAATTTTTAGGTTTCACTCTGTTTTCTCCTATATGGATACATGTAGTTGGAACTCTAAATCAAACACGGTTTGTGCTAGCTATTTGAAACTTGACACAATAAAGTAGCTCCAAGTTCTATCTCTATGGTTTGTTTCCTATTGATGTAGCCCTAAGCAGAGACTGGCACAAATCACTTTCATGGAAAGGGGTTGTCAAGGTTCCAAAAAACTACGAGTTTCCTGAAATCTCAGCACACATTTTTTCACCCAATCTTGATGACACTTTCAGGTAATGATCAGTACCCCAATCCCACTTGGCTCACCAAATTTTGTTCTTCTAGGTTAAACCGTTTGTTGGCAGTAAAAGTTTTAATTTTTAGGTTTCACTCTGTTTTCTCCTATATGGATACATGTAGTTGGAACTCTAAATCAAACACGGTTTTTGCTAGCTCTTTGAAACTTGACACAATAAAGTAGCTCCAAGTTCTATCTCTATGGTTTGTTTCCTATTGATGTAGCCCTAAGCAGAGACTGGCGCAAATCACTTTCATTTAAAGGGGTTGCCAAGCTTCCAAAAAACTACGAGTTTCCTGGAATCTCAGGACACATTTTTTCACCAAATCTTGATGACACTTTCAGGTAATGATCACTACAACAAATCCCACTTGGGTCACCAAGTTTCTTTCTTTTAGGTTAAAGCATTCGTTGGCAGTAACAGTTTTAATTTTTAGGTTTCACTCTGTTTTCTCCTATATGGATACATGTAGTTGGAACTCTAAATCAAACACGGTTTGTGCTAGCTCTTTGAAACTTGACACAATAAAGTAGCTCCAAGTTCTATCTCTATGGTTTGTTTCCTATTGATGTAGCCCTAAGCAGAGACTGGCGCAAATCACTTTCATGGAAAGGGGTTGCCAATCTTCCAAAAAACTGCGAGTTTCCTGAAATCTCAGCACACATTTTTTCACCCAATCTTGATGACACTTTCAGGTAATGATCAGTACCCCAATCCCACTTGGCTCACCAAATTTCGTTCTTCTAGTTTAAACCGTTCGTTGGCAGTAACAGTTTTAATTTTTTGGTTTCACTCTGTTTTCTCCTATATGGATACATGTAGTTGGAACTCTAAATCAAACACGGTTTGTGCTAGCTCTTTGAAACTTGACACAATAAAGTAGCTCCAAGTTCTATCTCTATTGTTTGTTTCCTATTGATGTAGCCCTAAGGAGAGACTGGTGCAAATCACTTTCATGGAAAGGGGTTGCCAATCTTCCAAAAAACTGCTAGTTTCCTGAAATCTCAGCACACATTTTTTCAACGAATCTTGATGACACTTTCAGGTAATGATCACTACCCCAATCCCACTTGGCTCACCAAATTTCTTTCTTCTAGGTTAAACCGTTCCTGGCAGTAACAGTTTTAATTTTTAGGTTTCACTCTGTTTTCTCCTATATGGATACATGTAGTTGGAACTCTAAATCAAACACGGTTTTTACTAGGTCTTTGAAACTTGACACAATAAAGTAGCTCCAAGTTCTATCTCTATGGTTTGTTTCCTATTGATGTAGCCCTAAGCAGAGACTGGCGCAAATCACTTTCATTTAAAGGGGTTGCCAAGCTTCCAAAAAACTACGAGTTTCCTGAAATCTCAGCACAAATTTTTCACCCAATCTTGATGACACTTTCAGGTAATGATCAGTACCCCAATCCCACTTGGCTCACCAAATTTCGTTCTTCTAGGTTAAACCGTTCATTGGCAGTAACAGTTTTAACTTTTAGGTTTCACTCAATTTTCTCCTATATGGATACATGTATTTGGAACTCTAAATCAAACACGGTTTGTGCTAGCTCTTTGAAACTTGACACAATAAAGTAGCTCCAAGATGTCTCTCTATGGTTTGTTTCCTATTGATGTAGCCCTAAGCAGAGACTGGCGCAAATCCCTTTCATGGAAAGGGGTTGCCATCTTCCAAAAAACTACGAGTTTCCAGAAATCTCAGCACACATTTTTTCACCCAATCTTGATGACACTTTCAGGTAATGATCAGTACCCCAATCCCACTTGGCTCACCAAATTTCGTTCTTCTAGGTTAAATCGTTCGTTGGCAGTAACAGTTTTAATTTTTAGGTTTCACTCTGTTTTCTCCTATATGGATACATGTAGTTGGAACTCTAAATCAAACACGGTTTTTGCTAGGTCTTTGAAACTTGACATAATAAAGTAGCTCCAAGTTCTATCTCTATGGTTTGTTTCCTATTGATGTAGCCCTAAGCAGAGACTGGCACAAATCACTTTCATTTAAAGGGGTTGCCAAGCTTCCAAAAAACTACGAGTTTCCTGAAATCTCAGCACACATTTTTTCACCCAATCTTGATGACACTTTCAGGTAATGATCAGTACAACAAATCCCACTTGGGTCACCAAGTTTCTTTCTTTTAGGTTAAACCGTTCGTTGGCAGTAACAGTTTTAATTTTTCGGTTTCACTCTGTTTTCTCCTATATGGATACATGTAGTTGGAACTCTAAATCAAACACGGTTTGTGCTAGCTCTTTGAAACTTGACACAATAAAGTAGCTCCAAGTTCTATCTCTATGGTTTGTTTCCTATTGATGTAGCCCTAAGCAGAGACTGGCGCAAATCAATTTCATGGAAAGGGGTTGCCAATCTTCCAAAAAACTACGAGTTTCCTGAAATCTCAGCACACATTTTTTTACCCAATCTTGATGACACTTTCAGGTAATGATCAGTACCCCATTCCCACTTGGCTCACCAAATTTCGTTCTTCTAGGTTAAACCGTTCGTTGGCAGTAACAGTTTTAATTTTTAGGTTTCACTCTGTTTTCTCCTATAAGGATACATGTAGTTGGAAGTCTAAATCAAACACGGTTTGTGCTAGCTCTTTGAAACTTGACACAATAAAGTAGCTCAGAGTTCTATCTCTATAGTTTGTTTCCTATTGATGTAGCCCTAAGCAGAGACTGGCGAAAATCACTTTCATGGAAAGGGGTTGCCATCTTCCAAAAAACTACGAGTTTCCTGAAATCTCAGCACACATTTTTTCACCCAAACTTGATGACACTTTCAGGTAATGATCACTACCCCAATCCCACTTGGCTCACCAAATTTCGTTCTTCTAGGTTAAACCGTTCGTTGGCAGTAACAATTTTATATTTAAGGTTTCACTCTGTTTTCTCCTATATGGATACATGTAGTTGGAACTCTAAATCAAACACGGTTTGTGCTAGCTCTTTGAAACTTGACACAATAAAGTAGCTCCAAGTTCTATCTCTATGGTTTGTTTCCTATTGAAATAGCCCTAAGAAGAGACTGGCGCAAACCACTTTCAAGGAAAGGGGTTGCCAATCTTCCAAAAAACTGCTAGTTTCCTGAAATCTCAGCACACATTTTTTCACCCAATCTTGATGACACTTTCAGGTAATGATCAGTACCCCAATCCCACTTGGCTCACCAAATTTCGTTCTTCTAAGTTAAACCGATCGTTGGCAGTAACAGTTTTAATTTTTAGGTTTCACTCTGTTTTCTCCTATATGGATACATGTAGTTGGAACTCTAAATCAAACACGGTTTTTGCTAGGTCTTTGAAACTTGACACAATAATGTAGCTCCAAGTTCTATCTCTATGGTTTGTTTCCTTGATGTAGCCCTAAGCAGAGACTGGCACAAATCACTTTCATTTAAAGGGGTTGCCAAGCTTCCAAAAAACTACGAGTTTCCTGAAATCTCAGCACACATTTTTTCACCCAATCTTGATGACACTTTCAGGTAATGATCAGTACAACAAATCCCACTTGGGTCACCAAGTTTCTTTCTTTTAGGTTAAACCGTTCGTTGGCAGTAACAGTTTTAATTTTTCGGTTTCACTCTGTTTTCTCCTATATGGATACATGTAGTTGGAACTCTAAATCAAACACGGTTTGTGCTAGCTCTTTGAAACTTGACACAATAAAGTAGCTCCAAGTTCTATCTCTATGGTTTGCTTCCTATTGATGTAGCCCTAAGCAGAGACTGGCGCAAATCACTTTCATGGAAAGGGGTTGCCAATCTTCCAAAAAACTACGAGTTTCCTGAAATCTCAGCACACATTTTTTTACCCAATCTTGATGACACTTTCAGGTAATGATCAGTACCCCAATCCCACTTGGCTCACCAAATTTCGTTCTTCTAAGTTAAACCGTTCGTTGGCAGTAACAGTTTTAATTCTTAGGTTTCACTCTGTTTTCTCCTATAAGGATACATGTAGTTGGAAGTCTAAATCAAACACGGTTTGTGCTAGCTCTTTGAAACTTGACACAATAAAGTAGCTCAGAGTTCTATCTCTATAGTTTGTTTCCTATTGATGTAGCCCTAAGCAGAGACTGGCGAAAATCACTTTCATGGAAAGGGGTTGCCAAGCTTCCAAAAAACTACGAGTTTCCTGAAATCTCAGCACACATTTTTTCACCCAATCTTGATGACACTTTCAGGTAATGATCACTACCCCAATCCCACTTGGCTCACCAAATCTCGTTCTTCTAGGTTACACCGTTCGTTGGCAGTAACAGTTTTAACTTTTAGGTTTCACTCAATTTTCTCCTATATGGTACATGTAGTTGGAACTCTAAATCAAACACGGTTTCTGCTAGCTTTTTGAAACTTGACACAATAAAGTAGCTCCAAGTTCTCTCTCTATGGTTTGTTTCCTATTGAAGTAGCCCTAAGCAGAGACTGGCGCAAATCACTTTCATGGAAAGCGGTTGACAATCTTCCAAAAAACTACGAGTTTCCTGAAATATCAGCACACATTTTTTTACATCTTGATGACACTTTCAGGTAATGATCACTACCCCAATCCCACTTGGCTCAAGAACTTTCGTTCGAGGTAAAACCGTTCGTTGGCAGTAACAGTTTTAAATTTTAGGTTTCACTCTGTTTTCTCCTATATGGATACATGTAGTTGGAACTCTAAATCAAACACGGTTTGTGCTAGCCCTTTGAAACGTGACACAATAAAGTAGCTCCAAGTTCTATCTCTATGGTTTGTTTCCTATTGATGTAGCCCTAAGCAGAGACTGGCCCAAATCACTTTCATGGAAAGGGGTTGCCAATCTTCCAAAAAACTACGAGTTTCCTGAAATCTCAGCACACATTTTTTTACATCTTGATGACACTTTCAGGTAATGATCAGTACCCCAATCCCACTTGGCTCACCAAATTTCGTTCTTCTAGGTTAAACCGTTCGTTGGCAGTAACAGTTTTAATTTTTAGGTTTCACTCTGTTTTCTCCTATAAGGATACATGTAGTTGGAAGTCTAAATCAAACACGGTTTGTGCTAGCTCTTTGAAACTTGACACAATAATGTAGCTCCAAGTTCTATCTCTATGGTTTGTTTCCTATTGATGTAGCCCTAAGCAGAGACTGGCACAAATCACTTTCATGGAAAGGGGTTGCCAATCTTCCAAAAAACTGCGAGTTTCCTGAAATCTCAGCACACATTTTTTCACCCAATCTAGATGACACTTTCAGGTAATGATCAGTACCCCAATCCCACTTGGCTCACCAAATTTCGTTCTTCTAGGTTAAACCGTTCGTTGGCAGGAACAGTTTTAATTTTTAGGTTTCACTCTGTTTTCTCCTATATGGATACATGTAGTTGGAACTCTAAATCAAACACGGTTTGTGCTAGCTTTTTGAAACTTGACACAATAAAGTAGCTCCAAGTTCTATCTCTATGGTTTGTTTCCTATTGATGTAGCCCTAAGCAGAGACTGGCGCAAATCACTTTCAAAGAAAGGGGTTGCCAATCTTCCAAAAAACTACGAGTTTCCTGAAATCTCAGCTCACATTTTTTCACCCAATCTTGATGACACTTTCAGGTAATGATCAGCACCCCAATCCCACTTGGCTCACCAAATTTCGTTCTTCTAGGTTAAACCATTCATTGGCAGTAACAGTTTTAATTTTTAGGTTTCACTCTGTTTTCTCCTATATGGATACATGTAGTTGGAACTCTAAATCAAAAACGGTTTTTGCTAGCTCTTTGATACTTGACACAATAAAGTAGCTCCAAGTTCTATCTCTATGGTTTGATTCCTATTGATGTAGCCCTAAGCAGAGACTGGCGCAAATCACTTTCATGGAAAGGGGTTGCCAATCTTCCAAAAAACTACGAGTTTCCTGAAATCTCAGCACACATTTTTTCACCCAATCTTGATGACACTTTCAGGTAATGATCAGTACCCCAATCCCACTTGGCTCACCAAATTTCGTTCTTCTAGGTTAAACCGTTCATTGGCAGTAACAGTTTTAATTTTTAGGTTTCACTCAGTTTTCTCCTATATGGATACATGTAGTTGGAACTCTAAATCCAACACTGTTTGTACTAGCTCTTTGAAACTTCACACAATAAAGTAGCTCCAAGTTCTATCTCTATGGTTTGTTTCCTATTGATGTTGCCCTAAGCAGAGACTGGCGCAAATCACTTTCATGGAAAGGGGTTGCCAATCTTCCAAAAAACTGCGAGTTTCCTGAAATCTCAGCACACATTTTTTCACCCAATCTTGATGACACTTTCAGGTAATGATCAGTACCCCAATCCCACTTGGCTCACCAAATTTCGTTCTTCTAGGTTAAACCGTTCGTTGGCAGTAACAGTTTTAACTTTTAGGTTTCACTCAATTTTCTCCTATATGGATACATGTAGTTGGAACTCTAAATCAAACACGGTTTGTGCTAGCTCTTTGAAACTTGACACAATAAAGTAGCTCCAAGTTCTCTCTCTATGGTTTGTTTTCTATTGATGTAGCCCTAAGCAGAGACTGGCGCAAATCACTTTCATGGAAAGGGGTTGCCAATCTTCCAAAAAACTATGAGTTTCCTGAAATCTCAGCACACATTTTTTCCCCCAATCTTGATGACACTTTCAGGTAATGATCACTGCCCCAATCCCACTTGGCTCAAGAACTTTCGTTCTAGGTTAAACCGTTCGTTGCAAGTAACAGTTTTAATTTTTAGGTTTCACTCTGTTTTCTCTTATATGGATACATGTAGTTGGAACTCTAAATCAAGCACGGTTTTTGCTAGCTCTTTGAAACTTGACACAATAAAGTAGCTCCAAGTTCTATCTCTATGGTTTGTTTCCTATTGATGTTGCCCTAAGCAGAGACTGGCACAAATCACTTTCATTTAAAGGGGTTGCCAAGGTTCAAAAAAACTACGAGTTTCCTGAAATCTCAGCACACATTTTTTCACCCAATCTTGATGACACTTTCAGGTAATGATCACTACCCCAATCCCACTTGGCTCACCAAATCTCGTTCTTCTAGGTTACACCGTTCGTTGGCAGTAACAGTTTTAACTTTTAGGTTTCACTCAATTTTCTCCTATATGGTACATGTAGTTGGAACTCTAAATCAAACACGGTTTCTGCTAGCTTTTTGAAACTTGACACAATAAAGTAGCTCCAAGTTCTCTCTCTATGGTTTGTTTCCTATTGAAGTAGCCCTAAGCAGAGACTGGCGCAAATCACTTTCATGGAAAGCGGTTGACAATCTTCCAAAAAACTAAGAGTTTCCTGAAATATCAGCACACATTTTTTCACCCAATCTTGATGACACTTTCAGGTAATGATCACTACCCCAATCCCACTTGGCTCACCAAATTTCGTTCTTCTAGGTTAAACCGTTCGTTGGCAGTAACAGTTTTAACTTTTAGGTTTCACTCAATTTTCTCCTATATGGTACATGTAGTTGGAACTCTAAATCAAACACGGTTTGTGCTAGCTCGTTGAAACTTGACACAATAAAGTAGCTCCAAGTTCTCTCTCTATGGTTTGTTTCCTATTGATGTAGCCCTAAGCAGAGACTGGCGCAAATCACTTTCATGGAAAGGGGTTGCCAATCTTCCAAAAAACTACGAGTTTCCTGAAATCTCAGCACACATTTTTTCACCCAATCTTGATGACACTTTCAGGTAATGATCAGTACCCCAATCCCACTTGGCTCACCAAATTTTGTTCTTCTAGGTTAAATAGTTGGTTGGCAGTAACAGTTTTAATTTTTAGGTTTCACTCTGTTTTCTCCTATATGGATACATGTAGTTGGAACTCTAAATCAAACACGGTTTGTGCTAGCTCTTTGAAACTTGACACAATAAAGTAGCTCCAAGTTCTATCTCTATGGTTTGTTTCCTATTGATGTAGCCCTAAGCAGAGACTGGCGAAAATCCCTTTCCTGGAAAGGGGTTGCCAAGCTTCCAAAAAACTACGAGTTTCCTGAAATATCAGCACACATTTTTTCACCCAATCTTGATGACACTTTCAGGTAATGATCAGTACCCCAATCCCACTTGCCTCACCAAATTTCGTTCTTCTAGGTTAAACCGTTCGTTGGCAGTAACAGTTTTAATTTTTAGGTTTCACTCTGTTTTCTCCTATATGGATACATGTAGTTGGAACTCTAAATCAAACACGGTTTGTGCTAGCTCTTTGAAACTTGACACAATAAAGTAGCTCCATGTTCTATCTCTATGGTTTGTTTCCTATTGATGTAGCCCTAAGCAGAGACTGGCGCAAATCACTTTCATGGAAAGGGGTTGCCAATCTTCCAAAAAACTACGAGTTTCCTGAAATCTCAGCACACATTTTTTCACCCAATCTTGATGACACTTTCAGGTAATGATCAGTACCCCAATCCCACTTGGCTCACCAAATTTCGTTCTTCTAGGTTAAACCGTTCGTTGGCAGTAACAGTTTTAATTTTTAGGTTTCACTCTGTTTTCTCCTATATGGATACATGTAGTTGGAACTCTAAATCAAAAACGGTTTTTGCTAGCTCTTTGATACTTGACACAATAAAGTAGCTCCAAGTTCTATCTCTATGGTTTGATTCCTATTGATGTAGCCCTAAGCAGAGACTGGCGCAAATCACTTTCATGGAAAGGGGTTGCCAATCTTCCAAAAAACTACGAGTTTCCTGAAATCTCAGCACACATTTTTTCACCCAATCTTGATGACACTTTCAGGTAATGATCAGTACCCCAATCCCACTTGGCTCACCAAATTTCGTTCTTCTAGGTTAAACCGTTCATTGGCAGTAACAGTTTTAATTTTTAGGTTTCACTCAGTTTTCTCCTATATGGATACATGTAGTTGGAACTCTAAATCCAACACTGTTTGTACTAGCTCTTTGAAACTTCACACAATAAAGTAGCTCCAAGTTCTATCTCTATGGTTTGTTTCCTATTGATGTTGCCCTAAGCAGAGACTGGCGCAAATCACTTTCATGGAAAGGGGTTGCCAATCTTCCAAAAAACTGCGAGTTTCCTGAAATCTCAGCACACATTTTTTCACCCAATCTTGATGACACTTTCAGGTAATGATCAGTACCCCAATCCCACTTGGCTCACCAAATTTCGTTCTTCTAGGTTAAACCGTTCGTTGGCAGTAACAGTTTTAATTTTTAGGTTTCACTCTGTTTTCTCCTATATGGATACATGTAGTTGGAACTCTAAATCAAAAACGGTTTTTGCTAGCTCTTTGATACTTGACACAATAAAGTAGCTCCAAGTTCTATCTCTATGGTTTGATTCCTATTGATGTAGCCCTAAGCAGAGACTGGCGCAAATCACTTTCATGGAAAGGGGTTGCCAATCTTCCAAAAAACTACGAGTTTCCTGAAATCTCAGCACACATTTTTTCACCCAATCTTGATGACACTTTCAGGTAATGATCAGTACCCCAATCCCACTTGGCTCACCAAATTTCGTTCTTCTAGGTTAAACCGTTCATTGGCAGTAACAGTTTTAATTTTTAGGTTTCACTCAGTTTTCTCCTATATGGATACATGTAGTTGGAACTCTAAATCCAACACTGTTTGTACTAGCTCTTTGAAACTTCACACAATAAAGTAGCTCCAAGTTCTATCTCTATGGTTTGTTTCCTATTGATGTTGCCCTAAGCAGAGACTGGCGCAAATCACTTTCATGGAAAGGGGTTGCCAATCTTCCAAAAAACTGCGAGTTTCCTGAAATCTCAGCACACATTTTTTCACCCAATCTTGATGACACTTTCAGGTAATGATCAGTACCCCAATCCCACTTGGCTCACCAAATTTCGTTCTTCTAGGTTAAACCGTTCGTTGGCAGTAACAGTTTTAAGTTTTAGGTTTCAATCAATTTTCTCCTATATGGATACATGTAGTTGGAACTCTAAATCAAACACGGTTTGTGCTAGCTCTTTGAAACTTGACACAATAAAGTAGCTCCAAGTTCTCTCTCTATGGTTTGTTTTCTATTGATGTAGCCCTAAGCAGAGACTGGCGCAAATCACTTTCATGGAAAGGGGTTGCCAATCTTCCAAAAAACTATGAGTTTCCTGAAATCTCAGCACACATTTTTTCCCCCAATCTTGATGACACTTTCAGGTAATGATCACTGCCCCAATCCCACTTGGCTCAAGAACTTTCGTTCTAGGTTAAACCGTTCGTTGCAAGTAACAGTTTTAATTTTTAGGTTTCACTCTGTTTTCTCTTATATGGATACATGTAGTTGGAACTCTAAATCAAGCACGGTTTTTGCTAGCTCTTTGAAACTTGACACAATAAAGTAGCTCCAAGTTCTATCTCTATGGTTTGTTTCCTATTGATGTTGCCCTAAGCAGAGACTGGCGCAAATCACTTTCATTTAAAGGGGTTGCCAAGCTTCAAAAAAACTACGAGTTTCCTGAAATCTCAGCACACATTTTTTCACCCAATCTTGATGACACTTTCAGGTAATGATCACTACCCCAATCCCACTTGGCTCACCAAATCTCGTTCTTCTAGGTTACACCGTTCGTTGGCAGTAACAGTTTTAACTTTTAGGTTTCACTCAATTTTCTCCTATATGGTACATGTAGTTGGAACTCTAAATCAAACACGGTTTCTGCTAGCTTTTTGAAACTTGACACAATAAAGTAGCTCCAAGTTCTCTCTCTATGGTTTGTTTCCTATTGAAGTAGCCCTAAGCAGAGACTGGCGCAAATCACTTTCATGGAAAGCGGTTGACAATCTTCCAAAAAACTACGAGTTTCCTGAAATCTCAGCACACATTTTTTCACCCAATCTTGATGACACTTTCAGGTAATGATCAGTACCCCAATCCCACTTGGCTCACCAAATTTTGTTCTTCTAGGTTAAATAGTTGGTTGGCAGTAACAGTTTTAATTTTTAGGTTTCACTCTGTTTTCTCCTATATGGATACATGTAGTTGGAACTCTAAATCAAACACGGTTTGTGCTAGCTCTTTGAAACTTGACACAATAAAGTAGCTCCAAGTTCTATCTCTATGGTTTGTTTCCTATTGATGTAGCCCTAAGCAGAGACTGGCGAAAATCCCTTTCCTGGAAAGGGGTTGCGAAGCTTCCAAAAAACTACGAGTTTCCTGAAATATCAGCACACATTTTTTCACCCAATCTTGATGACACTTTCAGGTAATGATCAGTACCCCAATCCCACTTGCCTCACCAAATTTCGTTCTTCTAGGTTAAACCGTTCGTTGGCAGTAACAGTTTTAATTTTTAGGTTTCACTCTGTTTTCTCCTATATGGATACATGTAGTTGGAACTCTAAATCAAACACGGTTTGTGCTAGCTCTTTGAAACTTGACACAATAAAGTAGCTCCATGTTCTATCTCTATGGTTTGTTTCCTATTGATGTAGCCCTAAGCAGAGACTGGCGCAAATCACTTTCATGGAAAGGGGTTGCCAATCTTCCAAAAAACTGCGAGTTTCCTGAAATCTCAGCACACATTTTTTCACCCAATCTTGATGACACTTTCAGGTAATGATCAGTACCCCAATCCCACTTGGCTCACCAAATTTCGTTCTTCTAGGTTAAACCGTTCGTTGGCAGTAACAGTTTTAATTTTTAGGTTTCACTCTGTTTTCTCCTATATGGATACATGTAGTTGGAACTCTAAATCAAAAACGGTTTTTGCTAGCTCTTTGATACTTGACACAATAAAGTAGCTCCAAGTTCTATCTCTATGGTTTGATTCCTATTGATGTAGCCCTAAGCAGAGACTGGCGCAAATCACTTTCATGGAAAGGGGTTGCCAATCTTCCAAAAAACTACGAGTTTCCTGAAATCTCAGCACACATTTTTTCACCCAATCTTGATGACACTTTCAGGTAATGATCAGTACCCCAATCCCACTTGGCTCACCAAATTTCGTTCTTCTAGGTTAAACCGTTCATTGGCAGTAACAGTTTTAATTTTTAGGTTTCACTCAGTTTTCTCCTATATGGATACATGTAGTTGGAACTCTAAATCCAACACTGTTTGTACTAGCTCTTTGAAACTTCACACAATAAAGTAGCTCCAAGTTCTATCTCTATGGTTTGTTTCCTATTGATGTTGCCCTAAGCAGAGACTGGCGCAAATCACTTTCATGGAAAGGGGTTGCCAATCTTCCAAAAAACTGCGAGTTTCCTGAAATCTCAGCACACATTTTTTCACCCAATCTTGATGACACTTTCAGGTAATGATCAGTACCCCAATCCCACTTGGCTCACCAAATTCCGTTCTTCTAGGTTAAACCGTTCGTTGGCAGTAACAGTTTTAACTTTTAGGTTTCACTCAATTTTCTCCTATATGGATACATGTAGTTGGAACTCTAAATCAAACACGGTTTGTGCTAGCTCTTTGAAACTTGACACAATAAAGTAGCTCCAAGTTCTCTCTCTATGGTTTGTTTTCTATTGATGTAGCCCTAAGCAGAGACTGGCGCAAATCACTTTCATGGAAAGGGGTTGCCAATCTTCCAAAAAACTATGAGTTTCCTGAAATCTCAGCACACATTTTTCCCCCAATCTTGATGACACTTTCAGGTAATGATCACTGCCCCAATCCCACTTGGCTCAAGAACTTTCGTTCTAGGTTAAACCGTTCGTTGCAAGTAACAGTTTTAATTTTTAGGTTTCACTCTGTTTTCTCTTATATGGATACATGTAGTTGGAACTCTAAATCAAGCACGGTTTTTGCTAGCTCTTTGAAACTTGTCACAATAAAGTAGCTCCAAGTTCTATCTCTATGGTTTGTTTCCTATTGATGTTGCCCTAAGCAGAGACTGGCGCAAATCACTTTCATTTAAAGGGGTTGCCAAGCTTCAAAAAAACTACGAGTTTCCTGAAATCTCAGCACACATTTTTTCACCCAATCTTGATGACACTTTCAGGTAATGATCACTACCCCAATCCCACTTGGCTCACCAAATCTCATTCTTCTAGGTTACACCGTTCGTTGGCAGTAACAGTTTTAACTTTTAGGTTTCACTCAATTTTCTCCTATATGGTACATGTAGTTGGAACTCTAAATCAAACACGGTTTCTGCTAGCTTTTTGAAACTTGACACAATAAAGTAGCTCCAAGTTCTCTCTCTATGGTTTGTTTCCTATTGAAGTAGCCCTAAGCAGAGACTGGCGCAAATCACTTTCATGGAAAGCGGTTGACAATCTTCCAAAAAACTACGAGTTTCCTGAAATCTCAGCACACATTTTTTCACCCAATCTTGATGACACTTTCAGGTAATGATCAGTACCCCAATCCCACTTGGCTCACCAAATTTTGTTCTTCTAGGTTAAATAGTTGGTTGGCAGTAACAGTTTTAATTTTTAGGTTTCACTCTGTTTTCTCCTATATGGATACATGTAGTTGGAACTCTAAATCAAACACGGTTTGTGCTAGCTCTTTGAAACTTGACACAATAAAGTAGCTCCAAGTTCTATCTCTATGGTTTGTTTCCTATTGATGTAGCCCTAAGCAGAGACTGGCGAAAATCCCTTTCCTGGAAAGGGGTTGCCAAGCTTCCAAAAAACTACGAGTTTCCTGAAATATCAGCACACATTTTTTCACCCAATCTTGATGACACTTTCAGGTAATGATCAGTACCCCAATCCCACTTGCCTCACCAAATTTCGTTCTTCTAGGTTAAACCGTTCGTTGGCAGTAACAGTTTTAATTTTTAGGTTTCACTCTGTTTTCTCCTATATGGATACATGTAGTTGGAACTCTAAATCAAACACGGTTTGTGCTAGCTCTTTGAAACTTGACACAATAAAGTAGCTCCATGTTCTATCTCTATGGTTTGTTTCCTATTGATGTAGCCCTAAGCAGAGACTGGCGCAAATCACTTTCATGGAAAGGGGTTGCCAATCTTCCAAAAAACTGCGAGTTTCCTGAAATCTCAGCACACATTTTTTCACCCAATCTTGATGACACTTTCAGGTAATGATCAGTACCCCAATCCCACTTGGCTCACCAAATTTCGTTCTTCTAGGTTAAACCGTTCGTTGGCAGTAACAGTTTTAATTTTTAGGTTTCACTCTGTTTTCTCCTATATGGATACATGTAGTTGGAACTCTAAATCAAAAACGGTTTTTGCTAGCTCTTTGATACTTGACACAATAAAGTAGCTCCAAGTTCTATCTCTATGGTTTGATTCCTATTGATGTAGCCCTAAGCAGAGACTGGCGCAAATCACTTTCATGGAAAGGGGTTGCCAATCTTCCAAAAAACTACGAGTTTCCTGAAATCTCAGCACACATTTTTTCACCCAATCTTGATGACACTTTCAGGTAATGATCAGTACCCCAATCCCACTTGGCTCACCAAATTTCGTTCTTCTAGGTTAAACCGTTCATTGGCAGTAACAGTTTTAATTTTTAGGTTTCACTCAGTTTTCTCCTATATGGATACATGTAGTTGGAACTCTAAATCCAACACTGTTTGTACTAGCTCTTTGAAACTTCACACAATAAAGTAGCTCCAAGTTCTATCTCTATGGTTTGTTTCCTATTGATGTTGCCCTAAGCAGAGACTGGCGCAAATCACTTTCATGGAAAGGGGTTGCCAATCTTCCAAAAAACTGCGAGTTTCCTGAAATCTCAGCACACATTTTTTCACCCAATCTTGATGACACTTTCAGGTAATGATCAGTACCCCAATCCCACTTGGCTCACCAAATTTCGTTCTTCTAGGTTAAACCGTTCGTTGGCAGTAACAGTTTTAACTTTTAGGTTTCACTCAATTTTCTCCTATATGGTACATGTAGTTGGAACTCTAAATCAAACACGGTTTCTGCTAGCTTTTTGAAACTTGACACAATAAAGTAGCTCCAAGTTCTCTCTCTATGGTTTGTTTCCTATTGAAGTAGCCCTAAGCAGAGACTGGCGCAAATCACTTTCATGGAAAGCGGTTGACAATCTTCCAAAAAACTAAGAGTTTCCTGAAATATCAGCACACATTTTTTCACCCAATCTTGATGACACTTTCAGGTAATGATCACTACCCCAATCCCACTTGGCTCAAGAACTTTCGTTCTAGGTAAAACCGTTCGTTGGCAGTAACAGTTTTAATTTTTAGGTTTCACTCTGTTTTCTCCTATATGGATACATGTTGTTGGAACTCTAAATCAAACACGGTTTGTGCTAGCCCTTTGAAACGTGACACAATAAAGTAGCTCCAAGTTCTATCTCTATGGTTTGTTTCCTATTGATGTAGCCCTAAGCAGAGACTGGCCCAAATCACTTACATGGAAAGGGGTTGCCAATCTTCCAAAAAACTACGAGTTTCCTGAAATCTCAGCACACATTTTTTTACCCAATCTTGATGACACTTTCAGGTAATGATCAGTACCCCAATCCCACTTGGTTCACCAAATTTCGTTCTTCTAGGTTAAACCGTTCGTTGGCAGTAACAGTTTTAATTTTTAGGTTTCACTCTGTTTTCTCCTATAAGGATACATGTAGTTGGAAGTCTAAATCAAACACGGTTTGTGCTAGCTCTTTGAAACTTGACACAATAAAGTAGCACCAAGTTCTATCTCTATGGTTTGTTTCCTATTGATGTAGCCCTAAGCAGAGACTTGCACAAATCACTTTCATGGAAAGGGGTTGCCAATCTTCCAAAAAACTGCGAGTTTCCTGAAATGTCAGCACACATTTTTTCACCCAATCTTGATGACACTTTCAGGTAATGATCACTACCCCAATCCCACTTGGCTCAAGAAATTTCGTTCTTCTAGGTTAAACCGTTCGTTGGCAGTAACAGTTTTAATTTTTAGGTTTCACTCTGTTTTCTCCTATATGGATACATGTAGTTGGAACTCTAAATCAAACACGGTTTGTGCTAGCTCTTTGAAACTTGACACAATAGAGTAGATCGAAATTCTATCTCTATCATTTGTTTCCTATTGATGTAGCCCTAAGCAGAGACTGGCGCCAATCACTTTCATGGAAAGGGGTTGCCAATCTTCTAAAAAACTGCGAGTTTCCTGAAATCTCAGCACACATTTTTTCACCCAATCTTGATGACACTTTCAGGTAATGATCAGTACCCCAATCCCACTTGGCTCACCAAATTTCGTTCTTCTAGGTTAAACCGTTCGTTGGCAGTAACAGTTTTAATTTTTAGGTTTCACTCTGTTTTTTCCTATATGGATACATGTAGTTGGAACTCTAAATCAAACACGGTTTGTGCTAGCTCTTTGAAACTTGACACAATAATGTAGCTCCAAGTTCTATCTCTATGGTTTGTTTCCTATTGATGTAGCCCTAAGCAGAGACTGGCGCAAATCACTTTAATGGAAAGGGGTTGCCAAGCTTCCAAAAAACTACGAGTTTCCTGAAATCTCAGCACACATTTTTTCACCCAAACTTGATGACACTTTCAGGTAATGATCAGTACCCCAATCCCACTTGGCTCACCAAATTTCGTTCTTCTAGGTTAAACCGTTCGTTGGCAGTAACAGTTTTAACTTTTAGGTTTCACTCAATTTTCTCCTATATGGATACCTGTAGTTGGAACTCTAAATCAAACACGGTTTGTGCTAGCTCTTTGAAACTTGACACAATAAAGTAGCTCCAAGTTCTATCTCTATGGTTTGTTTCCTATTGATATAGCCCTAAGCAGAGACTGGCGCAAATCACTTTCATTTAAAGGGGTTGCCAAGCTTCCAAAAAACTACGAGTTTCCTGAAATCTCAGCACACATTTTTTCACCCAATCTTGGTGACACTTTCAGGTAATGATCAGTACCCCAATCCCACTTGGCTCACCAAATTTCGTTCTTCTAGGTTAAACCGTTCGTTGGCAGTAACAGTTTTAACTTTTAGGTTTCACTCAATTTTCTCCTATATGGTACATGTAGTTGGAACTCTAAATCAAACACGGTTTGTGCTAGCTCGTTGAAACTTGACACAATAAAGTAGCTCCAAGTTCTCTCTCTATGGTTTGTTTCCTATTGATGTAGCCCTAAGCAGAGACTGGCGCAAATCACTTTCATGGAAAGGGGTTGCCAATCTTCCAAAAAACTACGAGTTTCCTGAAATCTCAGCACACATTTTTTCACCCAATCTTGATGACACTTTCAGGTAATGATCAGTACCCCAATCCCACTTGGCTCACCAAATTTTGTTCTTCTAGGTTAAACAGTTGGTTGGCAGTAACAGTTTTAATTTTTAGGTTTCACTCTGTTTTCTCCTATATGGATACATGTAGTTGGAACTCTAAATCAAACACGGTTTGTGCTAGCTCTTTGAAACTTGACACAATAAAGTAGCTCCAAGTTCTATCTCTATGGTTTGTTTCCTATTGATGTAGCCCTAAGCAGAGACTGGCGAAAATCCCTTTCCTGGAAAGGGGTTGCCAAGCTTCCAAAAAACTATGAGTTTCCTGAAATATCAGCACACATTTTTTCACCCAATCTTGATGACACTTTCAGGTAATGATCAGTACCCCAATCCCACTTGCCTCACCAAATTTCGTTCTTCTAGGTTAAACCGTTCGTTGGCAGTAACAGTTTTAATTTTTAGGTTTCACTCTGTTTTCTCCTATATGGATACATGTAGTTGGAACTCTAAATCAAACACGGTTTGTGCTAGCTCTTTGAAACTTGACACAATAAAGTAGCTCCATGTTCTATCTCTATGGTTTGTTTCCTATTGATGTAGCCCTAAGCAGAGACTGGCGCAAATCACTTTCATGGAAAGGGGTTGCCAATCTTCCAAAAAACTGCGAGTTTCCTGAAATCTCAGCACACATTTTTTCACCCAATCTTGATGACACTTTCAGGTAATGATCAGTACCCCAATCCCACTTGGCTCACCAAATTTCGTTCTTCTAGGTTAAACCGTTCGTTGGCAGTAACAGTTTTAATTTTTAGGTTTCACTCTGTTTTCTCCTATATGGATACATGTAGTTGGAACTCTAAATCAAACACGGTTTGTGCTAGCTCTTTGAAACTTGACACAATAAATTAGCTCCAAGATCTATCTCTATGGTTTGTTTCCTATTGATGTAGCCCTAAGCAGAGACTGGCGCAAATCACTTTCATGGAAAGGGGTTGACAATCTTCCAAAAAACTACGAGTTTCCTGAAATCTCAGCACATATTTTTTTACCCAATCTTGATGACACTTTCAGGTAATGATCAGTACCCCAGTCCCACTTGGCTCACCAAATTTCGTTCTTCTAGGTTAACCGTTCGTTGGCAGTAACAGTTTTAATTTTTAGGTTTCACTCTCTTTTCTCCAATATGGATACATGTAGTTAGAACTCTAATTCAAACACGGTTTGTGCTAGCTCTTTGAAACTTGACACAATAAAGTAGCTCCAAGTTCTATCTCTATGGTTTGTTTCCTATTGATGTAGCCCTAAGCAGAGACTGGCGCAAATCAGTTTCATGGAAAGGGGTTGC
This sequence comes from Spermophilus citellus, assembly GCF_964194105.1. Taxonomy (NCBI): domain Eukaryota; kingdom Metazoa; phylum Chordata; class Mammalia; order Rodentia; family Sciuridae; genus Spermophilus; species Spermophilus citellus. Next base: position 35,279 of record NW_027672740.1, on the reverse strand, counting down.
CAAGCTTCCAAAAAACTACGAGTTTCCTGAAATCTCAGCACACATTTTTTCACCCAATCTTGATGACACTTTCAGGTAATGATCAGTACAACAAATCCCACTTGGGTCACCAAGTTTCGTTCTTCTAGGTTAAACCGTTCGTTGACAGTGACAGTTTTAATTTTTAGTTTTCACTCTGTTTTCTCCTATATGGATACATGTAGTTGGAACTCTAAATCAAACACGGTTTGTGCTAGCTCTTTGAAACTTGACACAATAAAGTAGCTCCAAGTTCTATCTCTATGGTTTGTTTCCTATTGATGTAGCCCTAAGCAGAGACTGGCGCAAATCACTTTCATGGAAAGGGGTTGCCAAGGTTCCAAAAAACTACGAGTTTCCTAAAATCTCAGCACAGATTTTTTCACCCAATCTTGATGACACTATCAGGTAATGATCACTACCCCAATTCCACTTGGCTCACCAAATTTCGTTCTTCTAGGTTAAACCGTTCGTTGGCAGTAACAGTTTTAATTTTTAGGTTTCACTCTGTTTTCTCTTATATGGATACATGTAGTTGGAACTCTAAATCAAACACGGTTTGTGCTAGCTCTTTGAAACTTGACACAATAAAGTAGCTCCAAGTTCTCTCTCTATGGTTTGTTCCTATTGATGTAGCCCTAAGCAGAGACTGGCGCAAATCACTTTCATGGAAAGGGGTTGCCAATCTTCCAAAAAACTACGAGTTTCCTGAAATCTCAGCACACATTTTTTCACCCAATCTTGATGACACTTTCAGGTAATGATCACTACCCCAATCCCACTTGGCTCAAGAACTTTCGTTCTAGGTTAAACCGTTCGTTGGCAGTAACAGTTTTAAATTTTAGGTTTCACTCTGTTTTCTCCTATATGGATACATGTAGATGGAACTCTAAATCAAACACGGTTTGTGCTAGCTCTTTGAAACTTGACACAATAATGTAGCTCCAAGTTCTATCTCTATGGTTTGTTTCCTATTGATGTAGCCCTAAGCAGAGACTGGCGCAAATCACTTTAATGGAAAGGGGTTGCCAATCTTCCAAAAAACTACGAGTTTCCTGAAATCTCAGCACACATTTTTTCACCCAATCTTGATGACACTTTCAGGTAATGATCACTACCCCAATCCCACTTGGCTCACCAAATTTCGTTCTTCTAGGTTAAACCGTTCGTTGGCAGTAACAGTTTTAATTTTTAGGTTTCACTCTGTTTTCTCCTATATGGATACATGTAGTTGGAACTCTAAATCAAACACGGTTTGTGCTAGCTCTTTGAAACTTGACACAATAAAGTAGCTCCAAGTTCTATCTCTATGGTTTGTTTCCTATTGATGTAGCCCTAAGCAGAGACTGGCGCAAATCACTTTCATTTAAAGGGGTTGCCAAGCTTCCAAAAAACTACGAGTTTCCTGAAATCTCAGCACACATTTTTTCACCCAATCTTGATGACACTTTCAGGTAATGATCAGTACCCCAATCCCACTTGGCTCACCAAATTTCGTTCTTCTAGGTTAAACCGTTCGTTGGCAGTAACAGTTTTAACTTTTAGGTTTCACTCAATTTTCTCCTATATGGATACCTGTACTTGGAACTCTAAATCAAACACGGTTTGTGCTAGCTCTTTGAAACTTGACACAATAAAGTAGCTCCAAGTTCTATCTCTATGGTTTGTTTCCTATTGATGTAGCCCTAAGCAGAGACTGGCGCAAATCACTTTCATTTAAAGGGGTTGCCAAGCTTCCAAAAAACTACGAGTTTCCTGAAATCTCAGCACACATTTTTTCACCCAATCTTGGTGCCACTTTCAGGTAATGATCAGTACCCCAATCCCACTTGGCTCACCAAATTTCGTTCTTCTAGGTTAAACCGTTCGTTGGCAGTAACAGTTTTAACTTTTAGGTTTCACTCAATTTTCTCCTATATGGATACATGTAGTTGGAACTCTAAATCAAACACGGTTTGTGCTAGCTCTTTGAAACTTGACACAATAAATTAGCTCCAAGTTCTATCTCTATGGTTTGTTTCCTATTGATATAGCCCTAAGCAGAGACTGGTGCAAATCACTTTCATGGAAAGGGGTTGACAATCTTCCAAAAAAATTAGAGTTTCCTGAAATCTAAGCACACATTTTTCCACCCAATCTTGATGACACTTTCAGGTAATGATCAGCACCCCAATCCCACTTGGCTCACCAAATTTCGTTCTTCTAGGTTAAACCGTTCGTTGGCAGTAACAGTTTTAATTTTTAGGTTTCACTCTGTTTTCTCCTATATGGATACATGTAGATGGAACTCTAAATCAAACACGGTTTGTGCTAGCTCTTTGAAACTTGACACAATAATGTAGCTCCAAGTTCTATCTCTATGGTTTGTTTCCTATTGATGTAGCCCTAAGCAGAGACTGGCGCAAATCACTTTAATGGAAAGGGGTTGCCAATCTTCCAAAAAACTACGAGTTTCCTGAAATCTCAGCACACATTTTTTCACCCAATCTTGATGACACTTTCAGGTAATGATCACTACCCCAATCCCACTTGGCTCACCAAATTTCGTTCTTCTAGGTTAAACCGTTCGTTGGCAGTAACAGTTTTAATTTTTAGGTTTCACTCTGTTTTCTCCTATATGGATACATGTAGTTGGAACTCTAAATCAAACACGGTTTGTGCTAGCTCTTTGAAACTTGACACAATAAAGTAGCTCCAAGTTCTATCTCTATGGTTTGTTTCCTATTGATGTAGCCCTAAGCAGAGACTGGCGCAAATCACTTTCATTTAAAGGGGTTGCCAAGCTTCCAAAAAACTACGAGTTTCCTGAAATCTCAGCACACATTTTTTCACCCAATCTTGATGACACTTTCAGGTAATGATCAGTACCCCAATCCCACTTGGGTCACCAACTTTCGATCTTCTAGGTTAAACCGTTTGTTGGCAGTAACAGTTTTAACTTTTAGGTTTCACTCAATTTTCTCCTATATGGATACCTGTACTTGGAACTCTAAATCAAACACGGTTTGTGCTAGCTCTTTGAAACTTGACACAATAAAGTAGCTCCAAGTTCTATCTCTATGGTTCGTTTACTATTGATGTAGCCCTAAGCAGAGACTGGCGCAAATCACTTTCATTTAAAGGGGTTGCCAAGCTTCCAAAAAACTACGAGTTTCCTGAAATCTCAGCACACATTTTTTTACCCAATCTTGATGACACTTTCAGGTAATGATCAGTACCCCATTCCCACTTGGCTCACCAAATTTCGTTCTTCTAGGTTAAACCGTTCGTTGGCAGTAACAGTTTTAATTTTTAGGTTTCACTCTGTTTTCTCCTATAAGGATACATGTAGTTGGAAGTCTAAATCAAACACGGTTTGTGCTAGCTCTTTGAAACTTGACACAATAAAGTAGCTCAGAGTTCTATCTCTATAGTTTGTTTCCTATTGATGTAGCCCTAAGCAGAGACTGGCGAAAATCACTTTCATGGAAAGGGGTTGCCATCTTCCAAAAAACTACGAGTTTCCTGAAATCTCAGCACACATTTTTTCACCCAAACTTGATGACACTTTCAGGTAATGATCACTACCCCAATCCCACTTGGCTCACCAAATTTCGTTTTTCTAGGTTAAACCGTTCGTTGGCAGTAACAATTTTATATTTAAGGTTTCACTCTGTTTTCTCCTATATGGATACATGTAGTTGGAACTCTAAATCAAACACGGTTTGTGCTAGCTCTTTGAAACTTGACACAATAAAGTAGCTCCAAGTTCTATCTCTATGGTTTGTTTCCTATTGAAGTAGCCCTAAGAAGAGACTGGCGCAAACCACTTTCAAGGAAAGGGGTTGCCAATCTTCCAAAAAACTGCTAGTTTCCTGAAATCTCAGCACACATTTTTTCACCCAATCTTGATGACACTTTCAGGTAATGATCAGTACCCCAATCCCACTTGGCTCACCAAATTTCGTTCTTCTAAGTTAAACCGATCGTTGGCAGTAACAGTTTTAATTTTTAGGTTTCACTCTGTTTTCTCCTATATGGATACATGTAGTTGGAACTCTATATCAAACACGGTTTTTGCTAGGTCTTTGAAACTTGACACAATAATGTAGCTCCAAGTTCTATCTCTATGGTTTGTTTCCTTGATGTAGCCCTAAGCAGAGACTGGCACAAATCACTTTCATTTAAAGGGGTTGCCAAGCTTCCAAAAAACTACGAGTTTCCTGAAATCTCAGCACACATTTTTTCACCCAATCTTGATGACACTTTCAGGTAATGATCAGTACAACAAATCCCACTTGGGTCACCAAGTTTCTTTCTTTTAGGTTAAACCGTTCGTTGGCAGTAACAGTTTTAATTTTTCGGTTTCACTCTGTTTTCTCCTATATGGATACATGTAGTTGGAACTCTAAATCAAACACGGTTTGTGCTAGCTCTTTGAAACTTGACACAATAAAGTAGCTCCAAGTTCTATCTCTATGGTTTGCTTCCTATTGATGTAGCCCTAAGCAGAGACTGGCGCAAATCACTTTCATGGAAAGGGGTTGCCAATCTTCCAAAAAACTACGAGTTTCCTGAAATCTCAGCACACATTTTTTTACCCAATCTTGATGACACTTTCAGGTAATGATCAGTACCCCAATCCCACTTGGCTCACCAAATTTCGTTCTTCTAAGTTAAACCGTTCGTTGGCAGTAACAGTTTTAATTTTTAGGTTTCACTCTGTTTTCTCCTATAAGGATACATGTAGTTGGAAGTCTAAATCAAACACGGTTTGTGCTAGCTCTTTGAAACTTGACACAATAAAGTAGCTCAGAGTTCTATCTCTATAGTTTGTGTCCTATTGATGTAGCCCTAAGCAGAGACTGGCGAAAATCACTTTCATGGAAAGGGGTTGCCAAGCTTCCAAAAAACTACGAGTTTCCTGAAATCTCAGCACACATTTTTTCACCCAATCTTGATGACACTTTCAGGTAATGATCACTACCCCAAGCCCACTTGGCTCAAGAATTTTCGTTCTAGGTTAAACCGTTCGTTGGCAGTAACAGTTTTAATTTTTAGGTTTCACTCTGTTTTCTCCTATATGGATACATGTAGTGGAACTCTAAATCAAGCACGGTTTTTGCTAGCTCTTTGAAACTTGACACAATAAAGTAGCTCCAAGTTCTATCTCTATGGTTTGTTTCCTATTGATGTTGCCCTAAGCAGAGACTGGCGCAAATCACTTTCATTTAAAGGGGTTGCCAAGCTTCCAAAAAACTACGAGTTTCCTGAAATCTCAGCACACATTTTTTCACCCAATCTTGATGACACGTTCAGGTAATGATCAGTACCCCAATCCCACTTGGCTCACCAAATTTCGTTCTTCTAGGTTAAACCGTTCGTTGGCAGTAACAGTTTTAACTTTTAGGTTTCACTCAATTTTCTCCTATATGGTACATGTAGTTGGAACTCTAAATCAAACACGGTTTGTGCTAGCTTTTTGAAACTTGACACAATAAAGTAGCTCCAAGTTCTCTCTCTATGGTTTGTTTCCTATTGAAGTAGCCCTAAGCAGAGACTGGTGCAAATCACTTTTATGGAAAGCGGTTGACAATCTTCCAAAAAACTACGAGTTTCCTGAAATCTCAGCACACATTTTTTCACCCAATCTTGATGACACTTTCAGGTAATGATCACTACCCCAATCCCACTTGGCTCAAGAACTTTCGTTCGAGGTAAAACCGTTCGTTGGCAGTAACAGTTTTAAATTTTAGGTTTCACTCTGTTTTCTCCTATATGGATACATGTTGTTGGAACTCTAAATCAAACACGGTTTGTGCTAGCCCTTTGAAACGTGACACAATAAAGTAGCTCCAAGTTCTATCTCTATGGTTTGTTTCCTATTGATGTAGCCCTAAGCAGAGACTGGCCCAAATCACTTTCATGGAAAGGGGTTGCCAATCTTCCAAAAAACTACGAGTTTCCTGAAATCTCAGCACACATTTTTTTACATCTTGATGACACTTTCAGGTAATGATCAGTACCCCAATCCCACTTGGCTCACCAAATTTCGTTCTTCTAGGTTAAACCGTTCGTTGGCAGGAACAGTTTTAATTTTTAGGTTTCACTCTGTTTTCTCCTATATGGATACATGTAGTTGGAACTCTAAATCAAACACGGTTTGTGCTAGCTTTTTGAAACTTGACACAATAAAGTAGCTCCAAGTTCTATCTCTATGGTTTTTTTTCCTATTGATGTAGCCCTAAGCAGAGACTGGCGCAAATCACTTTCAAAGAAAGGGGTTGCCAATCTTCCAAAAAACTACGAGTTTCCTGAAATCTCAGCTCACATTTTTTCACCCAATCTTGATGACACTTTCAGGTAATGATCAGCACCCCAATCCCACTTGGCTCACCAAATTTCGTTCTTCTAGGTTAAACCATTCATTGGCAGTAACAGTTTTAATTTTTAGATTTCACTCTGTTTTCTCCTATATGGATACATGTAGTTGGAACTCTAAATCAAAAACGGTTTTTGCTAGCTCTTTGATACTTGACACAATAAAGTAGCTCCAAGTTCTATCTCTATGGTTTGATTCCTATTGATGTAGCCCTAAGCAGACACTGGCGCAAATCACATTCATGGAAAGGGGTTGCCAATCTTCCAAAAAACTACGAGTTTCCTGAAATCTCAGCACACATTTTTTCACCCAATCTTGATGACACTTTCAGGTAATGATCAGTACCCCAATCCCACTTGGTTCACCAAATTTCGTTCTTCTAGGTTAAACCGTTCATTGGCAGTAACAGTTTTAATTTTTAGGTTTCACTCAGTTTTCTCCTATATGGATACATGTAGTTGGAACTCTAAATCCAACATTGTTTGTACTAGCTCTTTGAAACTTCACACAATAAAGTAGCTCCAAGTTCTATCTCTATGGTTTGTTTCCTATTGATGTTGCCCTAAGCAGAGACTGGCGCAAATCACTTTCATGGAAAGGGGTTGCCAATCTTCCAAAAAACTGCGAGTTTCCTGAAATCTCAGCACACATTTTTTCACCCAATCTTGATGACACTTTCAGGTAATGATCAGTACCCCAATCCCACTTGGCTCACCAAATTTCGTTCTTCTAGGTTAAACCGTTCGTTGGCAGTAACAGTTTTAACTTTTAGGTTTCACTCAATTTTCTCCTATATGGATACATGTAGTTGGAACTCTAAATCAAACACGGTTTGTGCTAGCTCTTTGAAACTTGACACAATAAAGTAGCTCCAAGTTCTCTCTCTATGGTTTGTTTTCTATTGATGTAGCCCTAAGCAGAGACTGGCGCAAATCACTTTCATGGAAAGGGGTTGCCAATCTTCCAAAAAACTATGAGTTTCCTGAAATCTCAGCACACATTTTTTCCCCCAATCTTGATGACACTTTCAGGTAATGATCACTGCCCCAATCCCACTTGGCTCAAGAACTTTCGTTCTAGGTTAAACCGTTCGTTGCAAGTAACAGTTTTAATTTTTAGGTTTCACTCTGTTTTCTCTTATATGGATACATGTAGTTGGAACTCTAAATCAAGCACGGTTTTTGCTAGCTGTTTGAAACTTGACACAATAAAGTAGCTCCAAGTTCTATCTCTATGGTTTGTTTCCTATTGATGTTGCCCTAAGCAGAGACTGGCGCAAATCACTTTCATTTAAAGGGGTTGCCAAGCTTCAAAAAAACTACGAGTTTCCTGAAATCTCAGCACATATTTTTTCACCCAATCTTGATGACACTTTCAGGTAATGATCACTACCCCAATCCCACTTGGCTCACCAAATCTCGTTCTTCTAGGTTACACCGTTCGTTGGCAGTAACAGTTTTAACTTTTAGGTTTCACTCAATTTTCTCCTATATGGTACATGTAGTTGGAACTCTAAATCAAACACGGTTTCTGCTAGCTTTTTGAAACTTGACACAATAAAGTAGCTCCAAGTTCTCTCTCTATGGTTTGTTTCCTATTGAAGTAGCCCTAAGCAGAGACTGGCGCAAATCACTTTCATGGAAAGCGGTTGACAATCTTCCAAAAAACTAAGAGTTTCCTGAATATCAGCACACATTTTTTCACCCAATCTTGATGACACTTTCAGGTAATGATCACTACCCCAATCCCACTTGGCTCAAGAACTTTCGTTCTAGGTAAAACCGTTCGTTGGCAGTAACAGTTTTAATTTTTAGGTTTCACTCTGTTTTCTCCTATATGGATACATGTTGTTGGAACTCTAAATCAAACACGGTTTGTGCTAGCCCTTTGAAACGTGACACAATAAAGTAGCTCCAAGTTCTATCTCTATGGTTTGTTTCCTATTGATGTAGCCCTAAGCAGAGACTGGCCCAAATCACTTACATGGAAAGGGGTTGCCAATCTTCCAAAAAACTACGAGTTTCCTGAAATCTCAGCACACATTTTTTTACCCAATCTTGATGACACTTTCAGGTAATGATCAGTACCCCAATCCCACTTGGTTCACCAAATTTCGTTCTTCTAGGTTAAACCGTTCGTTGGCAGTAACAGTTTTAATTTTTAGGTTTCACTCTGTTTTCTCCTATAAGGATACATGTAGTTGGAAGTCTAAATAAAACACGGTTTGTGCTAGCTCTTTGAAACTTGACACAATAAAGTAGCACCAAGTTCTATCTCTATGGTTTGTTTCCTATTGATGTAGCCCTAAGCAGAGACTGGCACAAATCACTTTCATGGAAAGGGGTTGCCAATCTTCCAAAAAACTGCGAGTTTCCTGAAATGTCAGCACACATTTTTTCACCCAATCTTGATGACACTTTCAGGTAATGATCACTACCCCAATCCCACTTGGCTCAAGAAATTTCGTTCTTCTAGGTTAAACCGTTCGTTGGCAGTAACAGTTTTAATTTTTAGGTTTCACTCTGTTTTCTCCTATATGGATACATGTAGTTGGAACTCTAAATCAAACACGGTTTGTGCTAGCTCTTTGAAACTTGACACAATAGAGTAGATCGAAATTCTATCTCTATCATTTGTTTCCTATTGATGTAGCCCTAAGCAGAGACTGGCGCCAATCACTTTCATGGAAAGGGGTTGCCAATCTTCTAAAAAACTGCGAGTTTCCTGAAATCTCAGCACACATTTTTTCACCCAATCTTGATGACACTTTCAGGTAATGATCAGTACCCCAATCCCACTTGGCTCACCAAATTTCGTTCTTCTAGGTTAAACCGTTCGTTGGCAGTAACAGTTTTAATTTTTAGGTTTCACTCTGTTTTTTCCTATATGGATACATGTAGTTGGAACTCTAAATCAAACACGGTTTGTGCTAGCTCTTTGAAACTTGACACAATAATGTAGCTCCAAGTTCTATCTCTATGGTTTGTTTCCTATTGATGTAGCCCTAAGCAGAGACTGGCGCAAATCACTTTAATGGAAAGGGGTTGCCAAGCTTCCAAAAAACTACGAGTTTCCTGAAATCTCAGCACACATTTTTTCACCCAATCTTGATGACACTTTCAGGTAATGATCAGTACCCCAATCCCACTTGGCTCACCAAATTTCGTTCTTATGGTTAAACCGTTTGTTGGCAGTAACAGTTTTAACTTTTAGGTTTCACTCAATTTTCTCCTATATGGATACCTGTAGTTGGAACTCTAAATCAAACACGGTTTGTGCTAGCTCTTTGAAACTTGACACAATAAAGTAGCTCCAAGTTCTATCTCTATGGTTTGTTTCCTATTGATATAGCCCTAAGCAGAGACTGGCGCAAATCACTTTCATTTAAAGGGGTTGCCAAGCTTCCAAAAAACTACGAGTTTCCTGAAATCTCAGCACACATTTTTTCACCCAATCTTGGTGACACTTTCAGGAAATGATCAGTACCCCAATCCCACTTGGCTCACCAAATTTCGTTCTTCTAGGTTAAACCGTTCGTTGGCAGTAACAGTTTTAACTTTTAGGTTTCACTCAATTTTCTCCTATATGGTACATGTAGTTGGAACTCTAAATCAAACACGGTTTGTGCTAGCTCGTTGAAACTTGACACAATAAAGTAGCTCCAAGTTCTCTCTCTATGGTTTGTTTCCTATTGATGTAGCCCTAAGCAGAGACTGGCGCAAATCACTTTCATGGAAAGGGGTTGCCAATCTTCCAAAAAACTACGAGTTTCCTGAAATCTCAGCACACATTTTTTCACCCAATCTTGATGACACTTTCAGGTAATGATCAGTACCCCAATCCCACTTGGCTCACCAAATTTTGTTCTTCTAGGTTAAACAGTTGGTTGGCAGTAACAGTTTTAATTTTTAGGTTTCACTCTGTTTTCTCCTATATGGATACATGTAGTTGGAACTCTAAATCAAACACGGTTTGTGCTAGCTCTTTGAAACTTGACACAATAAAGTAGCTCCAAGTTCTATCTCTATGGTTTGTTTCCTATTGATGTAGCCCTAAGCAGAGACTGGCGAAAATCCCTTTCCTGGAAAGGGGTTGCCAAGCTTCCAAAAAACTACGAGTTTCCTGAAATATCAGCACACATTTTTTCACCCAATCTTGATGACACTTTCAGGTAATGATCAGTACTCCAATCCCACTTGCCTCACCAAATTTCGTTCTTCTAGGTTAAACCGTTCGTTGGCAGTAACAGTTTTAATTTTTAGGTTTCACTCTGTTTTCTCCTATATGGATACATGTAGTTGGAACTCTAAATCAAACACGGTTTGTGCTAGCTCTTTGAAACTTGACACAATAAAGTAGCTCCATGTTCTATCTCTATGGTTTGTTTCCTATTGATGTAGCCCTAAGCAGAGACTGGCGCAAATCACTTTCATGGAAAGGGGTTGCCAATCTTCCAAAAAACTGCGAGTTTCCTGAAATCTCAGCACACATTTTTTCACCCAATCTTGATGACACTTTCAGGTAATGATCAGTACCCCAATCCCACTTGGCTCACCAAATTTCGTTCTTCTAGGTTAAACCGTTCGTTGGCAGTAACAGTTTTAATTTTTAGGTTTCACTCTGTTTTCTCCTATATGGATACATGTAGTTGGAACTCTAAATCAAAAACGGTTTTTGCTAGCTCTTTGATACTTGACACAATAAAGTAGCTCCAAGTTCTATCTCTATGGTTTGATTCCTATTGATGTAGCCCTAAGCAGAGACTGGCGCAAATCACTTTCATGGAAAGGGGTTGCCAATCTTCCAAAAAACTACGAGTTTCCTGAAATCTCAGCACACATTTTTTCACCCAATCTTGATGACACTTTCAGGTAATGATCAGTACCCCAATCCCACTTGGCTCACCAAATTTCGTTCTTCTAGGTTAAACCGTTCATTGGCAGTAACAGTTTTAATTTTTAGGTTTCACTCAGTTTTCTCCTATATGGATACATGTAGTTGGAACTCTAAATCCAACACTGTTTGTACTAGCTCTTTGAAACTTCACACAATAAAGTAGCTCCAAGTTCTATCTCTATGGTTTGTTTCCTATTGATGTTGCCCTAAGCAGAGACTGGCGCAAATCACTTTCATGGAAAGGGGTTGCCAATCTTCCAAAAAACTGCGAGTTTCCTGAAATCTCAGCACACATTTTTTCACCCAATCTTGATGACACTTTCAGGTAATGATCAGTACCCCAATCCCACTTGGCTCACCAAATTTCGTTCTTCTAGGTTAAACCGTTCGTTGGCAGTAACAGTTTTAACTTTTAGGTTTCACTCAATTTTCTCCTATATGGATACATGTAGTTGGAACTCTAAATCAAACACGGTTTGTGCTAGCTCTTTGAAACTTGACACAATAAAGTAGCTCCAAGTTCTCTCTCTATGGTTTGTTTTCTATTGATGTAGCCCTAAGCAGAGACTGGCGCAAATCACTTTCATGGAAAGGGGTTGCCAATCTTCCAAAAAACTATGAGTTTCCTGAAATCTCAGCACACATTTTTTCCCCCAATCTTGATGACACTTTCAGGTAATGATCACTGCCCCAATCCCACTTGGCTCACCAAATTTTGTTCTTCTAGGTTAAACAGTTGGTTGGCAGTAACAGTTTTAATTTTTAGGTTTCACTCTGTTTTCTCCTATATGGATACATGTAGTTGGAACTCTAAATCAAACACGGTTTGTGCTAGCTCTTTGAAACTTGACACAATAAAGTAGCTCCAAGTTCTATCTCTATGGTTTGTTTCCTATTGATGTAGCCCTAAGCAGAGACTGGCGAAAATCCCTTTCCTGGAAAGGGGTTGCCAAGCTTCCAAAAAACTACGAGTTTCCTGAAATATCAGCACACATTTTTTCACCCAATCTTGATGACACTTTCAGGTAATGATCAGTACCCCAATCCCACTTGCCTCACCAAATTTCGTTCTTCTAGGTTAAACCGTTCGTTGGCAGTAACAGTTTTAATTTTTAGGTTTCACTCTGTTTTCTCCTATATGGATACATGTAGTTGGAACTCTAAATCAAACACGGTTTGTGCTAGCTCTTTGAAACTTGACACAATAAAGTAGCTCCATGTTCTATCTCTATGGTTTGTTTCCTATTGATGTAGCCCTAAGCAGAGACTGGCGCAAATCACTTTCATGGAAAGGGGTTGCCAATCTTCCAAAAAACTGCGAGTTTCCTGAAATCTCAGCACACATTTTTTCACCCAATCTTGATGACACTTTCAGGTAATGATCAGTACCCCAATCCCACTTGGCTCACCAAATTTCGTTCTTCTAGGTTAAACCGTTCGTTGGCAGTAACAGTTTTAATTTTTAGGTTTCACTCTGTTTTCTCCTATATGGATACATGTAGTTGGAACTCTAAATCAAAAACGGTTTTTGCTAGCTCTTTGATACTTGACACAATAAAGTAGCTCCAAGTTCTATCTCTATGGTTTGATTCCTATTGATGTAGCCCTAAGCAGAGACTGGCGCAAATCACTTTCATGGAAAGGGGTTGCCAATCTTCCAAAAAACTACGAGTTTCCTGAAATCTCAGCACACATTTTTTCACCCAATCTTGATGACACTTTCAGGTAATGATCAGTACCCCAATCCCACTTGGCTCACCAAATTTCGTTCTTCTAGGTTAAACCGTTCATTGGCAGTAACAGTTTTAATTTTTAGGTTTCACTCAGTTTTCTCCTATATGGATACATGTAGTTGGAACTCTAAATCCAACACTGTTTGTACTAGCTCTTTGAAACTTCACACAATAAAGTAGCTCCAAGTTCTATCTCTATGGTTTGTTTCCTATTGATGTTGCCCTAAGCAGAGACTGGCGCAAATCACTTTCATGGAAAGGGGTTGCCAATCTTCCAAAAAACTGCGAGTTTCCTGAAATCTCAGCACACATTTTTTCACCCAATCTTGATGACACTTTCAGGTAATGATCAGTACCCCAATCCCACTTGGCTCACCAAATTTCGTTCTTCTAGGTTAAACCGTTCGTTGGCAGTAACAGTTTTAACTTTTAGGTTTCACTCAATTTTCTCCTATATGGATACATGTAGTTGGAACTCTAAATCAAGCACGGTTTTTGCTAGCTCTTTGAAACTTGACACAATAAAGTAGCTCCAAGTTCTATCTCTATGGTTTGTTTCCTATTGATGTTGCCCTAAGCAGAGACTGGCGCAAATCACTTTCATTTAAAGGGGTTGCCAAGCTTCAAAAAAACTACGAGTTTCCTGAAATCTCAGCACACATTTTTTCACCCAATCTTGATGACACTTTCAGGTAATGATCACTACCCCAATCCCACTTGGCTCACCAAATCTCGTTCTTCTAGGTTACACCGTTCATTGGCAGTAACAGTTTTAACTTTTAGGTTTCACTCAATTTTCTCCTATATGGTACATGTAGTTGGAACTCTAAATCAAACACGGTTTCTGCTAGCTTTTTGAAACTTGACACAATAAAGTAGCTCCAAGTTCTCTCTCTATGGTTTGTTTCCTATTGAAGTAGCCCTAAGCAGAGACTGGCGCAAATCACTTTCATGGAAAGCGGTTGACAATCTTCCAAAAAACTAAGAGTTTCCTGAAATATCAGCACACATTTTTTCACCCAATCTTGATGACACTTTCAGGTAATGATCACTACCCCAATCCCACTTGGCTCAAGAACTTTCGTTCTAGGTAAAACCGTTCGTTGGCAGTAACAGTTTTAATTTTTAGGTTTCACTCTGTTTTCTCCTATATGGATACATGTTGTTGGAACTCTAAATCAAACACGGTTTGTGCTAGCCCTTTGAAACGTGACACAATAAAGTAGCTCCAAGTTCTATCTCTATGGTTTGTTTCCTATTGATGTAGCCCTAAGCAGAGACTGGCCCAAATCACTTACATGGAAAGGGGTTGCCAATCTTCCAAAAAACTACGAGTTTCCTGAAATCTCAGCACACATTTTTTTACCCAATCTTGATGACACTTTCAGGTAATGATCAGTACCCCAATCCCACTTGGTTCACCAAATTTCGTTCTTCTAGGTTAAACCGTTCGTTGGCAGTAACAGTTTTAATTTTTAGGTTTCACTCTGTTTTCTCCTATATGGATACATGTTGTTGGAACTCTAAATCAAACACGGTTTGTGCTAGCCCTTTGAAACGTGACACAATAAAGTAGCTCCAAGTTCTATCTCTATGGTTTGTTTCCTATTGATGTAGCCCTAAGCAGAGACTGGCCCAAATCACTTACATGGAAAGGGGTTGCCAATCTTCCAAAAAACTACGAGTTTCCTGAAATCTCAGCACACATTTTTTTACCCAATCTTGATGACACTTTCAGGTAATGATCAGTACACCAATCCCACTTGGTTCACCAAATTTCGTTCTTCTAGGTTAAACCGTTCGTTGGCAGTAACAGTTTTAATTTTTAGGTTTCACTCTGTTTTCTCCTATAAGGATACATGTAGTTGGAAGTCTAAATCAAACACGGTTTGTGCTAGCTCTTTGAAACTTGACACAATAAAGTAGCACCAAGTTCTATCTCTATGGTTTGTTTCCTATTGATGTAGCCCTAAGCAGAGACTGGCACAAATCACTTTCATGGAAAGGGGTTGCCAATCTTCCAAAAAACTGCGAGTTTCCTGAAATGTCAGCACACATTTTTTCACCCAATCTTGATGACACTTTCAGGTAATGATCACTACCCCAATCCCACTTGGCTCAAGAAATTTCGTTCTTCTAGGTTAAACCGTTCGTTGGCAGTAACACTTTTAATTTTTAGGTTTCACTCTGTTTTCTCCTATATGGATACATGTAGTTGGAACTCTAAATCAAACACGGTTTGTGCTAGCTCTTTGAAACTTGACACAATAGAGTAGATCGAAATTCTATCTCTATCATTTGTTTCCTATTGATGTAGCCCTAAGCAGAGACTGGCGCCAATCACTTTCATGGAAAGGGGTTGCCAATCTTCTAAAAAACTGCGAGTTTCCTGAAATCTCAGCACACATTTTTTCACCCAATCTTGATGACACTTTCAGGTAATGATCAGTACCCCAATCCCACTTGGCTCACCAAATTTCGTTCTTCTAGGTTAAACCGTTCGTTGGCAGTAACAGTTTTAATTTTTAGGTTTCACTCTGTTTTTTCCTATATGGATACATGTAGTTGGAACTCTAAATCAAACACGGTTTGTGCTAGGTCTTTGAAACTTGACACAATAATGTAGCTCCAAGTTCTATCTCTATGGTTTGTTTCCTATTGATGTAGCCCTAAGCAGAGACTGGCGCAAATCACTTTAATGGAAAGGGGTTGCCAAGCTTCCAAAAAACTACGAGTTTCCTGAAATCTCAGCACACATTTTTTCACCCAATCTTGATGACACTTTCAGGTAATGATCAGTACCCCAATCCCACTTGGCTCACCAAATTTCGTTCTTCTAGGTTAAACCGTTCGTTGGCAGTAACAGTTTTAACTTTTAGGTTTCACTCAATTTTCTCCTATATGGATACCTGTAGTTGGAACTCTAAATCAAACACGGTTTGTGCTAGCTCTTTGAAACTTGACACAATAAAGTAGCTCCAAGTTCTATCTCTATGGTTTGTTTCCTATTGATATAGCCCTAAGCAGAGACTGGCGCAAATCACTTTCATTTAAAGGGGTTGCCAAGCTTCCAAAAAACTACGAGTTTCCTGAAATCTCAGCACACATTTTTTCACCCAATCTTGGTGACACTTTCAGGTAATGATCAGTACCCCAATCCCACTTGGCTCACCAAATTTCGTTCTTCTAGGTTAAACCGTTCGTTGGCAGTAACAGTTTTAACTTTTAGGTTTCACTCAATTTTCTCCTATATGGTACATGTAGTTGGAACTCTAAATCAAACACGGTTTGTGCTAGCTCGTTGAAACTTGACACAATAAAGTAGCTCCAAGTTCTCTCTCTATGGTTTGTTTCCTATTGATGTAGCCCTAAGCAGAGACTGGCGCAAATCACTTTCATGGAAAGGGGTTGCCAATCTTCCAAAAAACTACGAGTTTCCTGAAATCTCAGCACACATTTTTTCACCCAATCTTGATGACACTTTCAGGTAATGATCAGTACCCCAATCCCACTTGGCTCACCAAATTTTGTTCTTCTAGGTTAAACAGTTGGTTGGCAGTAACAGTTTTAATTTTTAGGTTTCACTCTGTTTTCTCCTATATGGATACATGTAGTTGGAACTCTAAATCAAACACGGTTTGTGCTAGCTCTTTGAAACTTGACACAATAAAGTAGCTCCAAGTTCTATCTCTATGGTTTGTTTCCTATTGATGTAGCCCTAAGCAGAGACTGGCGAAAATCCCGTTCCTGGAAAGGGGTTGCCAAGCTTCCAAAAAACTACGAGTTTCCTGAAATATCAGCACACATTTTTTCACCCAATCTTGATGACACTTTCAGGTAATGATCAGTACCCCAATCCCACTTGCCTCACCAAATTTCGTTCTTCTAGGTTAAACCGTTCGTTGGCAGTAACAGTTTTAATTTTTAGGTTTCACTCTGTTTTCTCCTATATGGATACATGTAGTTGGAACTCTAAATCAAACACGGTTTGTGCTAGCTCTTTGAAACTTGACACAATAAAGTAGCTCCATGTTCTATCTCTATGGTTTGTTTCCTATTGATGTAGCCCTAAGCAGAGACTGGCGCAAATCACTTTCATTTAAAGGGGTTGCCAATCTTCCAAAAAACTGCGAGTTTCCTGAAATCTCAGCACACATTTTTTCACCCAATCTTGATGACACTTTCAGGTAATGATCAGTACCCCAATCCCACTTGGCTCACCAAATTTCGTTCTTCTAGGTTAAACCGTTCGTTAGCAGTAACAGTTTTAATTTTTAGGTTTCACTCTGTTTTCTCCTATATGGATACATGTAGTTGGAACTCTAAATCAAACACGGTTTGTGCTAGCTCTTTGAAACTTGACACAATAAATTAACTCCAAGATCTATCTCTATGGTTTGTTTCCTATTGATGTATCCCTAAGCAGAGACTGGCGCAAATCACTTTCATGGAAAGGGGTTGACAATCTTCCAAAAAACTACGAGTTTCCTGAAATCTCAGCACATATTTTTTTACCCAATCTTGATGACACTTTCAGGTAATGATCAGTACCCCAGTCCCACTTGGCTCACCAAATTTCGTTCTTCTAGGTTAACCGTTCGTTGGCAGTAACAGTTTTAATTTTTAGGTTTCACTCTCTTTTCTCCAATATGGATACATGTAGTTAGAACTCTAATTCAAACACGGTTTGTGCTAGCTCTTTGAAACTTGACACAATAAAGTAGCTCCAAGTTCTATCTCTATGGTTTGTTTCCTATTGATGTAGCCCTAAGCAGAGACTGGCGCAAATCAGTTTCATGGAAAGGGGTTGCCAAGCTTCCAAAAAACTACGAGTTTCCTGAAATCTCAGCACACATTTTTTCACCCAATCTTGATGACACTTTCAGGTAATGATCAGTACAACAAATCCCACTTGGGTCACCAAGTTTCGTTCTTCTAGGTTAAACCGTTCGTTGACAGTGACAGTTTTAATTTTTAGTTTTCACTCTGTTTTCTCCTATATGGATACATGTAGTTGGAACTCTAAATCAAACACGGTTTGTGCTAGCTCTTTGAAACTTGACACAATAAAGTAGCTCCAAGTTCTATCTCTATGGTTTGTTTCCTATTGATGTAGCCCTAAGCAGAGACTGGCGCAAATCACTTTCATGGAAAGGGGTTGCCAAGGTTCCAAAAAACTACGAGTTTCCTAAAATCTCAGCACAGATTTTTTCACCCAATCTTGATGACACTATCAGGTAATGATCACTACCCCAATTCCACTTGGCTCACCAAATTTCGTTCTTCTAGGTTAAACCGTTCGTTGGCAGTAACAGTTTTAATTTTTAGGTTTCACTCTGTTTTCTCTTATATGGATACATGTAGTTGGAACTCTAAATCAAACACGGTTTGTGCTAGCTCTTTGAAACTTGACACAATAAAGTAGCTCCAAGTTCTCTCTCTATGGTTTGTTCCTATTGATGTAGCCCTAAGCAGAGACTGGCGCAAATCACTTTCATGGAAAGGGGTTGCCAATCTTCCAAAAAACTACGAGTTTCCTGAAATCTCAGCACACATTTTTTCACCCAATCTTGATGACACTTTCAGGTAATGATCACTACCCCAATCCCACTTGGCTCAAGAACTTTCGTTCTAGGTTAAACCGTTCGTTGGCAGTAACAGTTTTAATTTTTAGGTTTCACTCTGTTTTCTCCTATATGGATACATGTAGATGGAACTCTAAATCAAACACGGTTTGTGCTAGCTCTTTGAAACTTGACACAATAATGTAGCTCCAAGTTCTATCTCTATGGTTTGTTTCCTATTGATGTAGCCCTAAGCAGAGACTGGCGCAAATCACTTTAATGGAAAGGGGTTGCCAATCTTCCAAAAAACTACGAGTTTCCTGAAATCTCAGCACACATTTTTTCACCCAATCTTGATGACACTTTCAGGTAATGATCACTACCCCAATCCCACTTGGCTCACCAAATTTCGTTCTTCTAGGTTAAACCGTTCGTTGGCAGTAACAGTTTTAATTTTTAGGTTTCACTCTGTTTTCTCCTATATGGATACATGTAGTTGGAACTCTAAATCAAACACGGTTTGTGCTAGCTCTTTGAAACTTGACACAATAAAGTAGCTCCAAGTTCTATCTCTATGGTTTGTTTCCTATTGATGTAGCCCTAAGCAGAGACTGGCGCAAATCACTTTCATTTAAAGGGGTTGCCAAGCTTCCAAAAAACTACGAGTTTCCTGAAATCTCAGCACACATTTTTTCACCCAATCTTGATGACACTTTCAGGTAATGATCAGTACCCCAATCCCACTTGGCTCACCAAATTTCGTTCTTCTAGGTTAAACCGTTCGTTAGCAGTAACAGTTTTAACTTTTAGGTTTCACTCAATTTTCTCCTATATGGATACCTGTACTTGGAACTCTAAATCAAACACGGTTTGTGCTAGCTCTTTGAAACTTGACACAATAAAGTAGCTCCAAGTTCTATCTCTATGGTTTGTTTCCTATTGATGTAGCCCTAAGCAGAGACTGGCGCAAATCACTTTCATTTAAAGGGGTTGCCAAGCTTCCAAAAAATTACGAGTTTCCTGAAATCTCAGCACACATTTTTTCACCCAATCTTGGTGCCACTTTCAGGTAATGATCAGTACCCCAATCCCACTTGGCTCACCAAATTTCGTTCTTCTAGGTTAAACCGTTCGTTGGCAGTAACAGTTTTAACTTTTAGGTTTCACTCAATTTTCTCCTATATGGTACATGTAGTTGGAACTCTAAATCAAACACGGTTTGTGCTAGCTCTTTGAAACTTGACACAATAAAGTAGCTCCAAGTTCTCTCTCTATGGTTTGTTTCCTATTGATGTAGCCCTAAGCAGAGACTGGCGCAAATCACTTTCATGGAAAGGGGTTGCCAATCTTCCAAAAAACTACAAGTTTCCTGAAATATCAGCACACATTTTTTCACCCAAACTTGATGATACTTTCAGGTAATGATCAGTACCCCAATCCCACTTGGCTCACCAAATTTCGTTCTTCTAGGTTAAACCGTTCATTGGCAGTAACAGTATTAATTTTTAGGTTTCACTCTGTTTTCTCCTATATGGATACATGTAGTTGGAACTCTAAATCAAACACGGTTTGTGCTAGCTCTTTGAAACTTGACACAATAAATTAGCTCCAAGTTCTATCTCTATGGTTTGTTTCCTATTGATATAGCCCTAAGCAGAGACTGGTGCAAATCACTTTCATGGAAAGGGGTTGACAATCTTCCAAAAAAATTAGAGTTTCCTGAAATCTAAGCACACATTTTTCCACCCAATCTTGATGACACTTTCAGGTAATGATCAGCACCCCAATCCCACTTGGCTCACCAAATTTCGTTCTTCTAGGTTAAACCGTTCGTTGGCAGTAACAGTTTTAATTTTTAGGTTTCACTCTGTTTTCTCCTATATGGATACATGTAGATGGAACTCTAAATCAAACACGGTTTGTGCTAGCTCTTTGAAACTTGACACAATAATGTAGCTCCAAGTTCTATCTCTATGGTTTGTTTCCTATTGATGTAGCCCTAAGCAGAGACTGGCGCAAATCACTTTAATGGAAAGGGGTTGCCAATCTTCCAAAAAACTACGAGTTTCCTGAAATCTCAGCACACATTTTTTCACCCAATCTTGATGACACTTTCAGGTAATGATCACTACCCCAATCCCACTTGGCTCACCAAATTTCGTTCTTCTAGGTTAAACAGTTCGTTGGCAGTAACAGTTTTAATTTTTAGGTTTCACTCTGTTTTCTCCTATATGGATACATGTAGTTGGAACTCTAAATCAAACACGGTTTGTGCTAGCTCTTTGAAACTTGACACAATAAAGTAGCTCCAAGTTCTATCTCTATGGTTTGTTTCCTATTGATGTAGCCCTAAGCAGAGACTGGCGCAAATCACTTTCATTTAAAGGGGTTGCCAAGCTTCCAAAAAACTACGAGTTTCCTGAAATCTCAGCACACATTTTTTCACCCAATCTTGATGACACTTTCAGGTAATGATCAGTACCCCAATCCCACTTGGGTCACCAACTTTCGATCTTCTAGGTTAAACCGTTCGTTGGCAGTAACAGTTTTAACTTTTAGGTTTCACTCAATTTTCTCCTATATGGATACCTGTACTTGGAAATCTAAATCAAACACGGTTTGTGCTAGCTCTTTGAAACTTGACACAATAAAGTAGCTCCAAGTTCTCTCTCTATGGTTTGTTTCCTATTGATGTAGCCCTAAGCAGAGACTGGCGCAAATCACTTTCATGGAAAGGGGTTGCCAATATTCCAAAAAACTACGAGTTTCCTGAAATCTCAGCACACATTTTTTCACCCAATCTTGATGACACTTTCAGGTAATGATCAGTACCCCAATCCCACTTGGCTCACCAAATTTCGTTCTTCTAGGTTAAACCGTTCATTGGCAGTAACAGTTTTAATTTTTAGGTTTCAATCTGTTTTCTCCTATATGGATACATGTAGTTGGAAATCTAAATAAAACACGGTTTGTGCTAGCTCTTTGAAACTTGACACAATAATGTAGCTCCAAGTTCTATCTCTATGGTTTGTTTCCTATTGATGTAGCCCTAAGCAGAGACTGGCGCAAATCACTTTAATGGAAAGTGGTTGCCAAGCTTCCAAAAAACTACGAGTTTCCTGAAATCTCAGCACACATTTTTTCACCCAATCTTGATGACACTTTCAGGTAATGATCAGTACCCCAATCCCACTTGGCTCACCAAATTTCGTTCTTCTAGGTTAAACCGTTCGTTGGCAGTAACAGTTTTAACTTTTAGGTTTCACTCAATTTTCTCCTATATGGATACCTGTAGTTGGAACTCTAAATCAAACACGGTTTGTGCTAGCTCTTTGAAACTTGACACAATAAAGTAGCTCCAAGTTCTATCTCTATGGTTTGTTTCCTATTGATATAGCCCTAAGCAGAGACTGGCGCAAATCACTTTCATTTAAAGGGGTTGCCAAGCTTCCAAAAAACTACGAGTTTCCTGAAATCTCAGCACACATTTTTTCACCCAATCTTGGTGACACTTTCAGGTAATGATCAGTACCCCAATCCCACTTGGCTCACCAAATTTCGTTCTTCTAGGTTAAACCGTTCGTTGGCAGTAACAGTTTTAACTTTTAGGTTTCACTCAATTTTCTCCTATATGGTACATGTAGTTGGAACTCTAAATCAAACACGGTTTGTGCTAGCTCGTTGAAACTTGACACAATAAAGTAGCTCCAAGTTCTCTCTCTATGGTTTGTTTCCTATTGATGTAGCCCTAAGCAGAGACTGGCGCAAATCACTTTCATGGAAAGGGGTTGCCAATCTTCCAAAAAACTACGAGTTTCCTGAAATCTCAGCACACATTTTTTCACCCAATCTTGATGACACTTTCAGGTAATGATCAGTACCCCAATCCCACTTGGCTCACCAAATTTTGTTCTTCTAGGTTAAACAGTTGGTTGGCAGTAACAGTTTTAATTTTTAGGTTTCACTCTGTTTTCTCCTATATGGATACATGTAGTTGGAACTCTAAATCAAACACGGTTTGTGCTAGCTCTTTGAAACTTGACACAATAAAGTAGCTCCAAGTTCTATCTCTATGGTTTGTTTCCTATTGATGTAGCCCTAAGCAGAGACTGGCGAAAATCCCGTTCCTGGAAAGGGGTTGCCAAGCTTCCAAAAAACTACGAGTTTCCTGAAATATCAGCACACATTTTTTCACCCAATCTTGATGACACTTTCAGGTAATGATCAGTACCCCAATCCCACTTGCCTCACCAAATTTCGTTCTTCTAGGTTAAACCGTTCGTTGGCAGTAACAGTTTTAATTTTTAGGTTTCACTCTGTTTTCTCCTATATGGATACATGTAGTTGGAACTCTAAATCAAACACGGTTTGTGCTAGCTCTTTGAAACTTGACACAATAAAGTAGCTCCATGTTCTATCTCTATGGTTTGTTTCCTATTGATGTAGCCCTAAGCAGAGACTGGCGCAAATCACTTTCATGGAAAGGGGTTGCCAATCTTCCAAAAAACTGCGAGTTTCCTGAAATCTCAGCACACATTTTTTCACCCAATCTTGATGACACTTTCAGGTAATGATCAGTACCCCAATCCCACTTGGCTCACCAAATTTCGTTCTTCTAGGTTAAACCGTTCGTTAGCAGTAACAGTTTTAATTTTTAGGTTTCACTCTGTTTTCTCCTATATGGATACATGTAGTTGGAACTCTAAATCAAACACGGTTTGTGCTAGCTCTTTGAAACTTGACACAATAAATTAACTCCAAGATCTATCTCTATGGTTTGTTTCCTATTGATGTATCCCTAAGCAGAGACTGGCGCAAATCACTTTCATGGAAAGGGGTTGACAATCTTCCAAAAAACTACGAGTTTCCTGAAATCTCAGCACATATTTTTTTACCCAATCTTGATGACACTTTCAGGTAATGATCAGTACCCCAGTCCCACTTGGCTCACCAAATTTCGTTCTTCTAGGTTAACCGTTCGTTGGCAGTAACAGTTTTAATTTTTAGGTTTCACTCTCTTTTCTCCAATATGGATACATGTAGTTAGAACTCTAATTCAAACACGGTTTGTGCTAGCTCTTTGAAACTTGACACAATAAAGTAGCTCCAAGTTCTATCTCTATGGTTTGTTTCCTATTGATGTAGCCCTAAGCAGAGACTGGCGCAAATCAGTTTCATGGAAAGGGGTTGCCAAGCTTCCAAAAAACTACGAGTTTCCTGAAATCTCAGCACACATTTTTTCACCCAATCTTGATGACACTTTCAGGTAATGATCAGTACAACAAATCCCACTTGGGTCACCAAGTTTCGTTCTTCTAGGTTAAACCGTTCGTTGACAGTGACAGTTTTAATTTTTAGTTTTCACTCTGTTTTCTCCTATATGGATACATGTAGTTGGAACTCTAAATCAAACACGGTTTGTGCTAGCTCTTTGAAACTTGACACAATAAAGTAGCTCCAAGTTCTATCTCTATGGTTTGTTTCCTATTGATGTAGCCCTAAGCAGAGACTGGCGCAAATCACTTTCATGGAAAGGGGTTGCCAAGGTTCCAAAAAACTACGAGTTTCCTAAAATCTCAGCACAGATTTTTTCACCCAATCTTGATGACACTATCAGGTAATGATCACTACCCCAATTCCACTTGGCTCACCAAATTTCGTTCTTCTAGGTTAAACCGTTCGTTGGCAGTAACAGTTTTAATTTTTAGGTTTCACTCTGTTTTCTCTTATATGGATACATGTAGTTGGAACTCTAAATCAAACACGGTTTGTGCTAGCTCTTTGAAACTTGACACAATAAAGTAGCTCCAAGTTCTCTCTCTATGGTTTGTTCCTATTGATGTAGCCCTAAGCAGAGACTGGCGCAAATCACTTTCATGGAAAGGGGTTGCCAATCTTCCAAAAACCTACGAGTTTCCTGAAATCTCAGCACACATTTTTTCACCCAATCTTGATGACACTTTCAGGTAATGATCACTACCCCAATCCCACTTGGCTCAAGAACTTTCGTTCTAGGTTAAACCGTTCGTTGGCAGTAACAGTTTTAATTTTTAGGTTTCACTCTGTTTTCTCCTATATGGATACATGTAGATGGAACTCTAAATCAAACACGGTTTGTGCTAGCTCTTTGAAACTTGACACAATAATGTAGCTCCAAGTTCTATCTCTATGGTTTGTTTCCTATTGATGTAGCCCTAAGCAGAGACTGGCGCAAATCACTTTAATGGAAAGGGGTTGCCAATCTTCCAAAAAACTACGAGTTTCCTGAAATCTCAGCACACATTTTTTCACCCAATCTTGATGACACTTTCAGGTAATGATCACTACCCCAATCCCACTTGGCTCACCAAATTTCGTTCTTCTAGGTTAAACCGTTCGTTGGCAGTAACAGTTTTAATTTTTAGGTTTCACTCTGTTTTCTCCTATATGGATACATGTAGTTGGAACTCTAAATCAAACACGGTTTGTGCTAGCTCTTTGAAACTTGACACAATAAAGTAGCTCCAAGTTCTATCTCTATGGTTTGTTTCCTATTGATGTAGCCCTAAGCAGAGACTGGCGCAAATCACTTTCATTTAAAGGTGTTGCCAAGCTTCCAAAAAACTACGAGTTTCCTGAAATCTCAGCACACATTTTTTCACCCAATCTTGATGACACTTTCAGGTAATGATCAGTACCCCAATCCCACTTGGCTAACCAAATTTCGTTCTTCTAGCTTAAACCGTTCATTGGCAGTAACAGTTTTAATTTTTAGGTTTCACTCTGTTTTCTCCTATATGGATACATGTAGTTGGAACTCTAAATCAAACAGGGTTTGTGATAGCTCTTTGAAACTTGACACAATAAATTAGCTCCAAGTTCTATCTCTATGGTTTGTTTCCTATTGATATAGCCCTAAGCAGAGACTGGTGCAAATCACTTTCATGGAAAGGGGTTGACAATCTTCCAAAAAAATTAGAGTTTCCTGAAATCTCAGCACACATTTTTTCACCCAATCTTGATGACACTTTCAGGTAATGATCAGCACCCCAATCCCACTTGGCTCACCAAATTTCGTTCTTCTAGGTTAAACCGTTCGTTGGCAGTAACAGTTTAAATTTTTAGGTTTCACTCTGTTTTCTCTTATATGGATACATGTTGTTGGAACTCTAAATCAAACACGGTTTGTGCTAGCTCTTTGAAACTTGACACAATAAAGTAGCTCCAAGTTCTCTCTCTATGGTTTGTTTCCTATTGATGTAGCCCTAAGCAGAGACTGGCGAAAATCCCTTTCCTGGAAAGGGGTTGCCAAGCTTCCAAAAAACTACGAGTTTCCTGAAATATCAGCACACATTTTTTCACCCAATCTTGATGACACTTTCAGGTAATGATAAGTACCCCAATCCCACTTGGCTCACCAAATTTCGTTCTTCTAGGTTAAACCGTTTGTTGGCAGTAACAGTTTTAATTTTTAGGTTTCACTCTGTTTTCTCCTATATGGATACATGTAGTTGGAACTCTAAATCAAACACGGTTTGTGCTAGCTCTTTGAAACTTGACACAATAAAGTAGCTCCAAGTTCTATCTCTATGGTTTGTTTCCTATTGATGTAGCCCTAAGCAGAGACTGGCGCAAATCACTTTCATTTAAAGGGGTTGCCAAGCTTCCAAAAAACTACGAGTTTCCTGAAATCTCAGCACACATTTTCTCACCCAATCTTGGTGACACTTTCAGGTAATGATCAGTACCCCAATCCCACATGGCTCACCAAATTTCGTTCTTCTAGGTTAAACCGTTCGTTGGCAGTAACAGTTTTAACTTTTAGGTTTCACTCAATTTTCTCCTATATGGTACATGTAGTTGGAACTCTAAATCAAACACGGTTTGTGCTAGCTCTTTGAAACTTGACACAATAAAGTAGCTCCAAGTTCTCTCTCTATGGTTTGTTTCCTATTGATGTAGCCCTAAGCAGAGACTGGCGCAAATCACTTTCATGGAAAGGGGTTGCCAATATTCCAAAAAACTACGAGTTTCCTGAAATCTCAGCACACATTTTTTCACCCAATCTTGATGACACTTTCAGGTAATGATCAGTACCCCAATCCCACTTGGCTCACCAAATTTCGTTCTTCTAGGTTAAACCGTTCATTGGCAGTAACAGTTTTAATTTTTAGGTTTCAATCTGTTTTCTCCTATATGGATACATGTAGTTGGAAATCTAAATAAAACACGGTTTGTGCTAGCTCTTTGAAACTTGACACAATAAATTAGCTCCAAGTTCTATCTCTATGGTTTGTTTCCTATTGATGTAGCCCTAAGCAGAGACTGGCGCAAATCACTTTCATGGAAAGGGGTTGCCAATCTTCTAAAAAACTGCGAGTTTCCTGAAATCTCAGCACACATTTTTTCACCCAATCTTGATGACACTTTCAGGTAATGATCAGTACCCCAATCCCACTTGGCTCACCAAATTTCGTTCTTCTAGCTTAAACCGTTCATTGGCAGTAACAGTTTTAATTTTTAGGTTTCACTCTGTTTTCTCCTATATGGATACATGTAGTTGGAACTCTAAATCAAACAGGGTTTGTGATAGCTCTTTGAAACTTGACACAATAAATTAGCTCCAAGTTCTATCTCTATGGTTTGTTTCCTATTGATATAGCCCTAAGCAGAGACTGGTGCAAATCACTTTCATGGAAAGGGGTTGACAATCTTCCAAAAAAATTAGAGTTTCCTGAAATCTCAGCACACATTTTTTCACCCAATCTTGATGACACTTTCAGGTAATGATCAGCACCCCAATCCCACTTGGCTCACCAAATTTCGTTCTTCTAGGTTAAACCGTTCGTTGGCAGTAACAGTTTAAATTTTTAGGTTTCACTCTGTTTTCTCTTATATGGATACATGTAGTTGGAACTCTAAATCAAACACGGTTTGTGCTAGCTCTTTGAAACTTGACACAATAAAGTAGCTCCAAGTTCTATCTCTATGGTTTGTTTCCTATTGATGTAGCCCTAATCAGAGACTGGCGCAAATCACTTTCATTTAAAGGGGTTGCCAAGCTTCCAAAAAACTACGAGTTTCCTGAAATCTCAGCACACATTTTTTCACCCAATCTTGATGACACTTTCAGGTAATGATCAGTACCCCAATCCCACTTGTCTCACCAAATTTCGTTCTTCTAGGTTAAACCGTTCGTTGGCAGTAACAGTTTTAACTTTTAGGTTTCACTCAATTTTCTCCTATATGGATACATGTAGTTGGAACTCTAAATCAAACACGGTTTGTACTAGCTCTTTGAAACTTGACACAATAAAGTAGCTCCAAGTTCTATCTCTATGGTTTGTTTCCTATTGATATAGCCCTAAGCAGAGACTGGCGCAAATCACTTTCATGGAAAGGGGTTGCCAAGCTTCCAAAAAACTACGAGTTTCCTGAAATCTCAGCACACATTCTTTCACCCAATCTTGGTGACACTTTCAGGTAATGATCACTACCCCAATCCCACTTGGCTCAAGAACTTTCGTTCTAGGTTAAACCGTTCGTTGGCAGTAACAGTTTTAATTTTTAGGTTTCACTCTGTTTTCTCCTATATGGATACATGTTGTTGGAACTCTAAATCAAACACGGTTTGTGCTAGCTCTTTGAAACTTGACACAATAAAGTAGCTCCAAGTTCTCTCTCTATGGTTTGTTTCCTATTGATGTAGCCCTAAGCAGAGACTGGCGAAAATCCCTTTCCTGGAAAGGGGTTGCCAAGCTTCCAAAAAACTACGAGTTTCCTGAAATCTCAGCACACATTTTTTCACCCAATCTTGATGACACTTTCAGGTAATGATCAGTACCCCAATCCCACTTGGCTCACCAAATTTCGTTCTTCTAGGTTAAACCGTTCGTTGGCAGTAACAGTTTTAATTTTTAGGTTTCACTCTGTTTTCTCCTATATGGATACATGTAGTTGGAACTCTAAATCAAACACGGTTTGTGCTAGCTCTTTGAAACTTGACACAATAAAGTAGCTCCAAGTTCTCTCTCTATGGTTTGTTTCCTATTGATGTAGCCCTAAGCAGAGACTGGCGAAAATCCCTTTCCTGGAAAGGGGTTGCCAAGCTTCCAAAAAACTACGAGTTTCCTGAAATATCAGCACACATTTTTTCACCCAATCTTGATGACACTTTCAGGTAATGATCAGTACCCCAATCCCACTTGGCTCACCAAATTTCGTTCTTCTAGGTTAAACCGTTCGTTGGCAGTAACAGTTTTAATTTTTAGGTTTCACTCTGTTTTCTCCTATATGGATACATGTAGTTGGAACTCTAAATCAAACACGGTTTGTGCTAGCTCTTTGAAACTTGACACAATAAAGTAGCTCCAAGTTCTATCTCTATGGTTTGTTTCCTATTGATGTAGCCCTAAGCAGAGACTGGCGCAAATCACTTTTATTTAAAGGGGTTGCCAAGCTTCCAAAAAACTACGAGTTTCCTGAAATCTCAGCACACATTTTCTCACCCAATCTTGGTGACATTTTCAGGTAATGATCAGTACCCCAATCCCACATGGCTCACCAAATTTCGTTCTTCTAGGTTAAACCGTTCGTTGGCAGTAACAGTTTTAACTTTTAGGTTTCACTCAATTTTCTCCTATATGGTGCATGTAGTTGGAACTCTAAATCAAACACGGTTTGTGCTAGCTCTTTGAAACTTGACACAATAAAGTAACTCCAAGTTCTCTCTCTATGGTTTGTTTCCTATTGATGTAGCCCTAAGCAGAGACTGGCGCAAATCACTTTCATGGAAAGGGGTTGCCAATATTCCAAAAAACTACGAGTTTCCTTAAATCTCAGCACACATTTTTTCACCCAATCTTGATGACACTTTCAGGTAATGATCAGTACCCCAATCCCACTTGGCTCACCAAATTTCGTTCTTCTAGGTTAAACCGTTCATTGGCAGTAACAGTTTTAATTTTTAGGTTTCACTCTGTTTTCTCCTATATGGATACATGTAGTTGGAACTCTAAATCAAACACGGTTTGTGCTAGCTCTTTGAAACTTGACACAATAAATTAGCTCCAAGTTCTATCTCTATGGTTTGTTTCCTATTGATATAGCCCTAAGCAGAGACTGGTGCAAATCACTTTCATGGAAAGGGGTTTACAATCTTCCAAAAAAATTAGAGTTTCCTGAAATCTCAGCACACATTTTTTCACCCAATCTTGATGACACTTTCAGGTAATGATCAGCACCCCAATCCCACTTGGCTCACCAAATTTCGTTCTTCTAGGTTAAACCGTTCGTTGGCAGTAACAGTTTTAATTTTTAGGTTTCACTCTGTTTTCTCCTATATGGATACATGTAGTTGGAACTCTAAATCAAACACGGTTTGTGCTAGCTCTTTGAAACTTGACACAATAAAGTAGCTCCAAGTTCTATCTCTATGGTTTGTTTCCTATTGATGTAGCCCTAAGCAGAGACTGGCGCAAATCACTTTCATGGAAAGGGGTTGCCAATCTTCTAAAAAACTGCGAGTTTCCTGAAATCTCAGCACACATTTTTTCACCCAATCTTGATGACACTTTCAGGTAATGTTCAGTACCCCAATCCCACTTGGCTCACCAAATTTCGTTCTTCTAGGTTAAACCGTTCGTTGGCAGTAACAGTTTTAATTTTTAGGTTTCACTCTGTTTTTTCCTATATGGATACATGTAGTTGGAACTCTAAATCAAACACGGTTTGTGCTAGCTCTTTGAAACTTGACACAATAAAGTAACTCCAAGTTCTATCTCTATGGTTTGTTTCCTATTGATGTAGCCCTAAGCAGAGTCTGGCGCAAATCACTTTCATTTAAAGGGGTTGCCAAGCTTCCAAAAAACTACGAGTTTCCTGAAATCTCAGCACACATTTTTTCACCCAATCTTGATGACACTTTCAGGTAATGATCACTACCCCAATCCCACTTGGCTCACCAAATTTCGTTCTTCTAGGTTAAACCGTTCGTTGGCAGTAACAGTTTTAACATTTAGGTTTCACTCAATTTTCTCCTATATGGATACCTGTAGTTGGAACTCTAAATCAAACACGGTTTGTGCTAGCTCTTTGAAAGTTGACACAATAAAGTAGCTCCAAGTTCTATCTCTATGGTTTGTTTCCTATTGATGTAGCCCTAAGCAGAGACTGGCGCAAATCACTTTCATTTAAAGGGGTTGCCAAGCTTCCAAAAAACTACGAGTTTCCTGAAATCTCAGCACACATTTTCTCACCCAATCTTGGTGACACTTTCAGGTAATGATCAGTACCCCAATCCCACATGGCTCACCAAATTTCGTTCTTCTAGGTTAAACCGTTCGTTGGCAGTAACAGTTTTAACTTTTAGGTTTCACTCAATTTTCTCCTATATGGTACATGTAGTTGGAACTCTAAATCAAACACGGTTTGTGCTAGCTCTTTGAAACTTGACACAATAAAGTAGCTCCAAGTTCTCTCTCTATGGTTTGTTTCCTATTGATGTAGCCCTAAGCAGAGACTGGCGCAAATCACTTTCATGGAAAGGGGTTGCCAATATTCCAAAAAACTACGAGTTTCCTTAAATCTCAGCACACATTTTTTCACCCAATCTTGATGACACTTTCAGGTAATGATCAGTACCCCAATCCCACTTGGCTCACCAAATTTCGTTCTTCTAGGTTAAACCGTTCATTGGCAGTAACAGTTTTAATTTTTAGGTTTCACTCTGTTTTCTCCTATATGGATACATGTAGTTGGAACTCTAAATCAAACACGGTTTGTGCTAGCTCTTTGAAACTTGACACAATAAATTAGCTCCAAGTTCTATCTCTATGGTTTGTTTCCTATTGATATAGCCCTAAGCAGAGACTGGTGCAAATCACTTTCATGGAAAGGGGTTGACAATCTTCCAAAAAAATTAGAGTTTCCTGAAATCTCAGCACACATTTTTTCACCCAATCTTGATGACACTTTCAGGTAATGATCAGCACCCCAATCCCACTTGGCTCACCAAATTTCGTTCTTCTAGGTTAAACCGTTCGTTGGCAGTAACAGTTTAAATTTTTAGGTTTCACTCTGTTTTCTCTTATATGGATACATGTAGTTGGAACTCTAAATCAAACACGGTTTGTGCTAGCTCTTTGAAACTTGACACAATAAAGTAGCTCCAAGTTCTATCTCTATGGTTTGTTTCCTATTGATGTAGCCCTAAGCAGAGACTGGCGCAAATCACTTTCATGGAAAGGGGTTGCCAATCTTCTAAAAAACTGCGAGTTTCCTGAAATCTCAGCACACATTTTTTCACCCAATCTTGATGACACTTTCAGGTAATGTTCAGTACCCCAATCCCACTTGGCTCACCAAATTTCGTTCTTCTAGGTTAAACCGTTCGTTGGCAGTAACAGTTTTAATTTTTAGGTTTCACTCTGTTTTTTCCTATATGGATACATGTAGTTGGAACTCTAAATCAAACACGGTTTGTGCTAGCTCTTTGAAACTTGACACAATAAAGTAGCTCCAAGTTCTATCTCTATGGTTTGTTTCCTATTGATGTAGCCCTAATCAGAGACTGGCGCAAATCACTTTCATTTAAAGGGGTTGCCAAGCTTCCAAAAAACTACGAGTTTCCTGAAATCTCAGCACACATTTTTTCACCCAATCTTGATGACACTTTCAGGTAATGATCAGTACCCCAATCCCACTTGTCTCACCAAATTTCGTTCTTCTAGGTTAAACCGTTCGTTGGCAGTAACAGTTTTAACTTTTAGGTTTCACTCAATTTTCTCCTATATGGATACATGTAGTTGGAACTCTAAATCAAACACGGTTTGTGCTAGCTCTTTGAAACTTGACACAATAAAGTAGCTCCAAGTTCTATCACTATGGTTTGTTTCCTATTGATATAGCCCTAAGCAGAGACTGGCGCAAATCACTTTCATGGAAAGGGGTTGCCAAGCTTCCAAAAAACTACGAGTTTCCTGAAATCTCAGCACACATTCTTTCACCCAATCTTGGTGACACTTTCAGGTAATGATCAGTACCCCAATCCCACTTGGCTCACCAAATTTCGTTCTTCTAGGTTAAACCGTTCGTTGGCAGTAACAGTTTTAACTTTTAGGTTTCACTCAATTTTCTCCTATATGGTACATGTAGTTGGAACTCTAAATCAAACACGGTTTGTGCTAGCTCGTTGAAACTTGACACAATAAAGTAGCTCCAAGTTCTATCTCTATGGTTTTTTTCCTATTGATGTAGCCCTAAGCAGAGACTGGCGCAAATCACTTTCATGGAAAGGGGTTGCCAATCTTCTAAAAAACTGCGAGTTTCCTTAAATCTCAGCACACATTTTTTCACCCAATCTTGATGACACTTTCAGGTAATGATCACTACCCCAATCCCACTTGGCTCAAGAACTTTCGTTCTAGGTTAAACCGTTCGTTGGCAGTAACAGTTTTAATTTTTAGGTTTCACTCTGTTTTCTCCTATATGGATACATGTTGTTGGAACTCTAAATCAAACACGGTTTGTGCTAGCTCTTTGAAACTTGACACAATAAAGTAGCTCCAAGTTCTCTCTCTATGGTTTGTTTCCTATTGATGTAGCCCTAAGCAGAGACTGGCGAAAATCCCTTTCCTGGAAAGGGGTTGCCAAGCTTCCAAAAAACTACGAGTTTCCTGAAATATCAGCACACATTTTTTCACCCAATCTTGATGACACTTTCAGGTAATGATAAGTACCCCAATCCCACTTGGCTCACCAAATTTCGTTCTTCTAGGTTAAACCGTTCGTTGGCAGTAACAGTTTTAATTTTTAGGTTTCACTCTGTTTTCTCCTATATGGATACATGTAGTTGGAACTCTAAATCAAACACGGTTTGTGCTAGCTCTTTGAAACTTGACACAATAAAGTAGCTCCAAGTTCTATCTCTATGGTTTGTTTCCTATTGATGTAGCCCTAAGCAGAGACTGGCGCAAATCACTTTCATTTAAAGGGGTTGCCAAGCTTCCAAAAAACTACGAGTTTCCTGAAATCTCAGCACACATTTTCTCACCCAATCTTGGTGACACTTTCAGGTAATGATCAGTACCCCAATCCCACATGGCTCACCAAATTTCGTTCTTCTAGGTTAAACCGTTCGTTGGCAGTAACAGTTTTAACTTTTAGGTTTCACTCAATTTTCTCCTATATGGTACATGTAGTTGGAACTCTAAATCAAACACGGTTTGTGCTAGCTCTTTGAAACTTGACACAATAAAGTAGCTCCAAGTTCTCTCTCTATGGTTTGTTTCCTATTGATGTAGCCCTAAGCAGAGACTGGCGCAAATCACTTTCATGGAAAGGGGTTGCCAATATTCCAAAAAACTACGAGTTTCCTGAAATCTCAGCACACATTTTTTCACCCAATCTTGATGACACTTTCAGGTAATGATCAGTACCCCAATCCCACTTGGCTCACCAAATTTCGTTCTTCTAGGTTAAACCGTTCGTTGGCAGTAACAGTTTTAATTTTTAGGTTTCAATCTGTTTTCTCCTATATGGATACATGTAGTTGGAAATCTAAATAAAGCACGGTTTGTGCTAGCTCTTTGAAACTTGACACAATAAATTAGCTCCAAGTTCTATCTCTATGGTTTGTTTCCTATTGATATAGCCCTAAGCAGAGACTGGTGCAAATCACTTTCATGGAAAGGGGTTGACAATCTTCCAAAAAAATTAGAGTTTCCTGAAATCTCAGCACACATTTTTTCACCCAATCTTGATGACACTTTCAGGTAATGATCAGCACCCCAATCCCACTTGGCTCACCAAATTTCGTTCTTCTAGGTTAAACCGTTCGTTGGCAGTAACAGTTTTAATTTTTAGGTTTCACTCTGTTTTCTCTTATATGGATACATGTAGTTGGAACTCTAAATCAAACACGGTTTGTGCTAGCTCTTTGAAACTTGACACAATAAAGTAGCTCCAAGTTCTATCTCTATGGTTTGTTTCCTATTGATGTAGCCCTAAGCAGAGACTGGCGCAAATCACTTTCATGGAAAGGGGTTGCCAATCTTCTAAAAAACTGCGAGTTTCCTGAAATCTCAGCACACATTTTTTCACCCAATCTTGATGACACTTTCAGGTAATGTTCAGTACCCCAATCCCACTTGGCTCACCAAATTTCGTTCTTCTAGGTTAAACCGTTCGTTGGCAGTAACAGTTTTAACTTTTAGGTTTCACTCAATTTTCTCCTATATGGATACATGTAGTTGGAACTCTAAATCAAACACGGTTTGTGCTAGCTCGTTGAAACTTGACACAATAAAGTAGCTCCAAGTTCTCTCTCTATGGTTTGTTTCCCATTGATGTAGCCCTAAGCAGAGACTGGCGCAAATCACTTTCATGGAAAAGGGTTGCCAATCTTCCAAAAAACTACGAGTTTCCTGAAATCTCAGCACACAATTTTCACCCAATCTTGATGACACTTTCAGGTAATGATCACTACCCCAATCCCACTTGGCTCAAGAACTTTCGTTCTAGGTTAAACCGTTCGTTGGCAGTAACAGTTTTAATTTTTAGATTTCACTCTGTTTTCTCCTATATGGATACATGTTGTTGGAACTCTAAATCAAACACGGTTTGTGCTAGCTCTTTGAAACTTGACACAATAAAGTAGCTCCAAGTTCTCTCTCTATGGTTTGTTTCCTATTGATGTAGCCCTAAGCAGAGACTGGCGAAAATCCCTTA
>NW_027672741.1:0-86000 GCF_964194105.1 Spermophilus citellus | reverse complement strand
CCAACACGGTTTGTGCTAGCTTCTTGAAACTTGACACAGTAAAGTAGTTTCACGTTCTGTCTCTATGTTTTGTTTCCTCTTGATGTAGCCGTAAGCAGTGACTGGTGAGAAACACTTTTATGGAAAGGGGTTGCCAAGCTTCCAAAAATTACGAATCTCCAGAAATCTCAGCAAATGTTTTTTCACCCAAACTGGATGATACTTTCAGGTAATGATCAGTACACTAAGGCGACTTGGTTCCCCAAATTTCGTTCTTCTATGTTGAAGCGTTCATTTCCAGTAACAGTTTGAATTTTTAGGTTTCACTCTGTTTTCTCCTATATTGATACATGTATTTGGAACTCTAAATCCAACACGGTTTGTGCTAGCTTCTTGAAACTTGACACAGTAAAGTAGTTTCACGTTCTATCTCTACGTTTTGTTTCCTCTTGATGTAGCCCTAAGCAGTGACTGGCGAGAAACACTTTCATGGAAAGGGGTTGCCAAGCTTCCAAAAATTACAAATCTCCAGAAATCTCAGCAAATATTTTTTCACCCAAACTGGATGATACTTTCAGGTAATGATCAGTACACTAAGGCGACTTGGTTTTCCATATGTCGTTCTGCTATGTTGAAGCGTTCATTTCCAGTAACAGTTTGAATTTTTAGGTTTCACTCTGTTTTCTCCTATATTGATACATGTATTTGGAACTCTAAATCCAACATGGTTTGTGCTAGCTTCTTGAAACTTGACACAGTAAAGTAGTTTCACGTTCTATCTTTATGTTTTCTTTCCTCTTGATGTAGCCCTAAGCAGTGACTGGCGAGAAACACTTCCATGGAAAGGGGTTGCCAAGCTTCCAAAAATTATGAATCTCCAGAAATCTCAGCAAATATTTTTTTAACCCAAACTGGATGAAACTTTCAGGTAATGATCAGTACACTAATGCGACTTGGTTCCCCAAATGTCGTTCTTCTATGTTGAAGCATTCATTTCCAGTAACAGTTTGAATTTTTAGGTTTCACTCTGTTTTCTCCTATATTGATACATGTATTTGGAACTCTAAATCCGACACGGTTTGTGCTAGCTTCTCAAACTTGACACAGTAAAGTAGTTTCACGTTCTGTCTTTATGTTTTGTTTCCTCTTGATGTAGCCCTAAGCAGTGACTGGCGAGAAACAGTTTCATGGAAAGGGGTTGCCAAGCTTCCAAATGTTACGAATCTCCAGAAATCTCAGCAAATATTTTTTCACCCAAACTGGATGATACTTTCAGGTAATGATCAGTACACTAAGGCGACTTGGTTCCCCAAATGTCGTTCTTCTATGTTGAAGCGTTCATTTCCAGTAACAGTTTGAATTTTTAGGTTTCACTCTGTTTTCTCCTATATTGATACATGTATTTGGAACTCTAAATCCAACACGGTTTGTGCTAGCTTCTTGAAACTTGACACAGTAAAGTAGTTTCACGTTCTGTCTCTATGTTTTGTTTCCTCTTGATGTAGCCCTAAGCAGTGACTGGCGAGAAACACTTTCATGGAAAAGGGTTGCCAAGCTTCCAAAAATTACGAATCTCCAGAAATCTCAGGAAATGTTTTTTCACCCAAACTGGATGATACTTTCAGGTAATGATCAGTACACTAAGGCGACTTGGTTCCCCAAATTTCGTTCTTCTATGTTGAAGCGTTCATTTCCAGTAACAGTTTGCATTTTTAGGTTTCACTCTGTTTTCTCCTATATTGATATATGTATTTGGAACTCTAAATCCAACACGGTTTGTGCTACCTTCTTGAAACTTGACACACTAAAGTAGTTT
The DNA here is from genome assembly GCF_964194105.1 of Spermophilus citellus. Lineage (NCBI taxonomy): Eukaryota > Metazoa > Chordata > Mammalia > Rodentia > Sciuridae > Spermophilus > Spermophilus citellus. Next base: position 84,205 of record NW_027672741.1, on the reverse strand, counting down.
CAAGTTCTATCTCTATGTTTTGTTTCCTCTTGATGTAGCCCTAAGCACTAACTGGTGTGAAACACTTTCATGGAAAGGGGTTGCCAAGCTTCCAAAAATTACGAATCTCCAGAAATCTCAGCAAATATTTTTTCACCCAAACTGGATGATACTTTCAGGTAATGATCAGTACACTAAGGCGACTTGGTTCCCCAGATTTCGTTCTTCTATGTTGAAGCATTCATTTCCAGTAACAGTTTGAATTTTTAGGTTTCACTCTGTTTTCTCTTATATTGATAGATGTATTTGGAACTCTAAATCCAACACGGTTTGTGCTAGCTTCTTGAAACTTGACACAGTAAAGTAGTTTCACGTTCTGTCTCTATGTTTTGTTTCCTCTTGATGTAGCCCTAAGCAGTGACTGGCGAGAAACACTTCCATGGAAAGGGGTTGCCAAGCTTCCAAAAATTATGAATCTCCAGAAATCTCAGCAAATATTTTTTCACCCAAACTGGATGATACTTTCAGGAAATGATCAGTACACTAAGGCGACTTGGTTCCCCAGATTTCGTTCTTCTATGTTGAAGCATTCATTTCCAGTAACAGTTTGAATTTTTAGGTTTCACTCTGTTTTCTCCTATATTGATACATGTATTTGGAACTCTAAATCCAACACGGTTTGTGCTAGCTTCTTGAAACTTGACACAGTAAAGTAGTTTCACGTTCTGTCTCTATGTTTTGTTTCCTCTTGATGTAGCTCTAAGCAGTGACTGGCGAGAAACACTTTCATGGAAAGGGGTTGCCAAGCTTCCAAAAATTACGAATCTCCAGAAATCTCAGCAAATGTTTTTTCACCCAAACTGGATGATACTTTCAGGTAATGATCAGTACACTAAGGCGACTTGGTTCCCCAGATTTCGTTCTTCTATGTTGAAGCGTTCATTTCCAGTAACAGTTTGAATTTTTAGGTTTCACTCTGTTTTCTCCTATATTGATAGATGTATTTGGAACTCTAAATCCAACACGGTTTGTGCTAGCTTCTTGAAACTTGACACAGTAAAGTAATTTCACGTTCTGTCTCTATGTTTTGTTTCCTCTTGATGTAGCCCTAAGCAGTGACTGGCGAGAAACACTTCCATGGAAAGGGGTTGCCAAGCTTCCAAAAATTATGAATCTCCAGAAATCTCAGCAAATATTTTTTCACCCAAACTGGATGATACTTTCAGGTAATGATCAGTACACTAAGGCGAGTTGGTTCCCCAAATGTCGTTCTTCTATGTTGAAGCATTCATTTCCAGTAACAGTTTGAATTTTTAGGTTTCACTCTGTTTTCTCCTATATTGATACATGTATTTGGAACTCTAAATCCGACACGGTTTGTGCTAGCTTCTCAAACTTGACACAGTAAAGTAGTTTCACGTTCTGTCTCTATGTTTTGTTTCCTCTTGATGTAGCCCTAAGCAGTGACTGGCGAGAAACACTTTCATGGAAAGGGGTTGCCAGGCTTCCAAAAGTTACGAATCTCCAGAAATCTCAGCAAATATTTTTTCACCCAAACTGGATGATACTTTCAGGTAATGATCAGTACACTAAGGCGACTTGGTTCCCCAAATGTCGTTCTTCTAGGTTGAAGCGTTCATTTCCAGTAACAGTTTGAATTTTTAGGTTTCACTCTGTTTTCTCCTATATTGATAGATGTATTTGGAACTCTAAATCCAACACGGTTTGTGCTAGCTTCTTGAAACTTGACACTGTAAAATAGTTTCACGTTCTGTCTCTATGTTTTGTTTCCTCTTGATGTAGCCCTAAGCAGTGACTGGCGAGAAACAATTCCATGGAAAGTGGTTGCCAAGCTTCCAAAAATTATGAATCTCCAGAAATCTCAGCAAATATTTTTTCACCCAAACTGGATGATACTTTCAGGTAATGATTAGTACACTAAGGCGACTTGGTTCCCCAAATGTCGTTCTTGTATGTTGAAGCGTTCATTTCCAGTAACAGTTTGCATTTTTAGGTTTCACTCTGTTTTCTCCTATATTGATATATGTATTTGGAACTCTAAATCCAACACGGTTTGTGCTAGCTTCTTGAAACTTGACACACTAAAGTAGTTTCAAGTTCTATCTCTATGTTTTGTTTCCTCTTGATGTAGCCCTAAGCACTAACTGGTGTGAAACACTTTCATGGAAAGAGGTTGCCAAGCTTCCAAAAATTACGAATCTCCAGAAATCTCAGCAAATGTTTTTTCACCCAAACTGGATGATACTTTCAGGTAATGATCAGTACACTAAGGCGACTTGGTTCCCCAGATTTCGTTCTTCTATGTTGAAGCGTTCATTTCCAGTAACAGTTTGAATTTTTAGGTTTCACTCTGTTTTCTCCTATATTGATACATGTATTTGGAACTCTAAATCCAACACGGTTTGTGCTAGCTTCTTGAAACTTGACACAGTAAAGTAATTTCACGTTCTGTCTCTATGTTTTGTTTCCTCTTGATGTAGCCCTAAGCAGTGACTGGCGAGAAACACTTCCATGGAAAGGGGTTGCCAAGCTTCCAAAAATTATGAATCTCCAGAAATCTCAGCAAATATTTTTTCACCCAAACTGGATGATACTTTCAGGTAATGATCAGTACACTAAGGCGACTTGGTTCCCCAAATGTCGTTCTTCTAGGTTGAAGCGTTCATTTCCAGTAACAGTTTGAATTTTTAGGTTTCACTCTGTTTTCTCCTATATTGATAGATATATTTGGAACTCTAAATCCAACACGGTTTCTGCTAGCTTCTTGAAACTTGACACTGTAAAGTAGTTTCACGTTCTGTCTCTATGTTTTGTTTCCTCTTGATGTAGCCCTAAGCAGTGACTGGCGAGAAACAATTCCATGGAAAGTGGTTGCCAAGCTTCCAAAAATTATGAATCTCCAGAAATCTCAGCAAATATTTTTTCACCCAAACTGGATGATACTTTCAGGTAATGATTAGTACACTAAGGCGACTTGGTTCCCCAAATGTCGTTCTTGTATGTTGAAGCGTTCATTTCCAGTAACAGTTTGCATTTTTAGGTTTCACTCTGTTTTCTCCTATATTGATATATGTATTTGGAACTCTAAATCCAACACGGTTTGTGCTACCTTCTTGAAACTTGACACACTAAAGTAGTTTCAAGTTCTATCTCTATGTTTTGTTTCCTCTTGATGTAGCCCTAAGCACTAACTGGTGTGAAACACTTTCATGGAAAGGGGTTGCCAAGCTTCCAAAAATTACGAATCTCCAGAAATCTCAGCAAATATTTTTTCACCCAAACTGGATGATACTTTCAGGTAATGATCAGTACACTAAGGCGACTTGGTTCCCCAGATTTCGTTCTTCTATGTTGAAGCATTCATTTCCAGTAACAGTTTGAATTTTTAGGTTTCACTCTGTTTTCTCTTATATTGATAGATGTATTTGGAACTCTAAATCCAACACGGTTTGTGCTAGCTTCTTGAAACTTGACACAGTAAAGTAGTTTCACGTTCTGTCTCTATGTTTTGTTTCCTCTTGATGTAGCCCTAAGCAGTGACTGGCGAGAAACACTTCCATGGAAAGGGGTTGCCAAGCTTCCAAAAATTATGAATCTCCAGAAATCTCAGCAAATATTTTTTCACCCAAACTGGATGATACTTTCAGGAAATGATCAGTACACTAAGGCGACTTGGTTCCCCAGATTTCGTTCTTCTATGTTGAAGCATTCATTTCCAGTAACAGTTTGAATTTTTAGGTTTCACTCTGTTTTCTCCTATATTGATACATGTATTTGGAACTCTAAATCCAACACGGTTTGTGCTAGCTTCTTGAAACTTGACACAGTAAAGTAGTTTCACGTTCTATCTCTATGTTTTGTTTCCTCTTGATGTAGCCCTAAGCAGTGACTGGCGAGAAACACTTCCATGGAAAGGGGTTGCCAAGCTTCCAAAAATTACGAATCTCCAGAAATCTCAGCAAATATTTTTTCACCCAAACTGGATGATACTTTCAGGTAATGATCAGTATATTAAGGCGATTTGGTTCCCCAAATGCCGTTCTTCTATGTTGAAGCGTTCATTTTTAGTAACAGTTTGAATTTTTAGGTTTCACTCTGTTTTCTCCTATATTGATACATGTATTTGGAACTCTAAATCCAACACGGTTTGTGCTAGCTTCTTGAAACTTGACACAGTAAAGTAGTTTCACGTTCTGTCTCTATGTTTTGTTTCCTCTTGATGTAGCTCTAAGCAGTGACTGGCGAGAAACACTTTCATGGAAAGGGGTTGCCAAGCTTCCAAAAATTACGAATCTCCAGAAATCTCAGCAAATGTTTTTTCACCCAAACTGGATGATACTTTCAGGTAATGATCAGTACACTAAGACGACTTGGTTCCCCAGATTTCGTTCTTCTATGTTGAAGCGTTCATTTCCAGTAACAGTTTGAATTTTTAGGTTTCACTCTGTTTTCTCCTATATTGATACATGTATTTGGAACTCTAAATCCAACACGGTTTGTGCTAGCTTCTTGAAACTTGACACAGTAAAGTAATTTCACGTTCTGTCTCTATGTTTTGTTTCCTCTTGATGTAGCCCTAAGCAGTGACTGGCGAGAAACACTTCCATGGAAAGGGGTTGCCAAGCTTCCAAAAATTATGAATCTCCAGAAATCTCAGCAAATATTTTTTCACCCAAACTGGATGATACTTTCAGGTAATGATCAGTACACTAAGGCGACTTGGTTCCCCAAATGTCGTTCTTCTAGGTTGAAGCGTTCATTTCCAGTAACAGTTTGAATTTTTAGGTTTCACTCTGTTTTCTCCTATATTGATAGATGTATTTGGAACTCTAAATCCAACACGGTTTGTGCTAGCTTCTTGAAACTTGACACTGTAAAGTAGTTTCACGTTCTGTCTCTATGTTTTGTTTCCTCTTGATGTAGCCCTAAGCAGTGACTGGCGAGAAACAATTCCATGGAAAGTGGTTGCCAAGCTTCCAAAAATTATGAATCTCCAGAAATCTCAGCAAATATTTTTTCACCCAAACTGGATGATACTTTCAGGTAATGATTAGTACACTAAGGCGACTTGGTTCCCCAAATGTCGTTCTTGTATGTTGAAGCGTTCATTTCCAGTAACAGTTTGCATTTTTAGGTTTCACTCTGTTTTCTCCTATATTGATATATGTATTTGGAACTCTAAATCCAACACGGTTTGTGCTACCTTCTTGAAACTTGACACACTAAAGTAGTTTCAAGTTCTATCTCTATGTTTTGTTTCCTCTTGATGTAGCCCTAAGCACTGACTGGTGTGAAACACTTTCATGGAAAGGGGTTGCCAAGCTTCCAAAAGTTACGAATCTCCAGAAATCTCAGCAAATATTTTTTCACCCAAACTGGATGATACTTTCAGGTAATGATCAGTACACTAAGGCGACTTGGTTCCCCAGATTTCGTTCTTCTATGTTGAAGCATTCATTTCCAGTAACAGTTTGAATTTTTAGGTTTCACTCTGTTTTCTCCTATATTGATAGATGTATTTGGAACTCTAAATCCAACACGGTTTGTGCTAGCTTCTTGAAACTTGACACTGTAAAGTAGTTTCACGTTCTGTCTCTATGTTTTGTTTCCTCTTGATGTAGCCCTAAGCAGTGACTGGCGAGAAACAATTCCATGGAAAGTGGTTGCCAAGCTTCCAAAAATTATGAATCTCCAGAAATCTCAGCAAATATTTTTTCACCCAAACTGGATGATACTTTCAGGTAATGATTAGTACACTAAGGCGACTTGGTTCCCCAAATGTCGTTCTTGTATGTTGAAGCGTTCATTTCCAGTAACAGTTTGCATTTTTAGGTTTCACTCTGTTTTCTCCTATATTGATATATGTATTTGGAACTCTAAATCCAACACGGTTTGTGCTAGCTTCTTGAAACTTGACACACTAAAGTAGTTTCAAGTTCTATCTCTATGTTTTGTTTCCTCTTGATGTAGCCCTAAGCACTAACTGGTGTGAAACACTTTCATGGAAAGAGGTTGCCAAGCTTCCAAAAATTACGAATCTCCAGAAATCTCAGCAAATGTTTTTTCACCCAAACTGGATGATACTTTCAGGTAATGATCAGTACACTAAGGCGACTTGGTTCCCCAGATTTCGTTCTTCTATGTTGAAGCGTTCATTTCCAGTAACAGTTTGAATTTTTAGGTTTCACTCTGTTTTCTCCTATATTGATACATGTATTTGGAACTCTAAATCCAACACGGTTTGTGCTAGCTTCTTGAAACTTGACACAGTAAAGTAATTTCACGTTCTGTCTCTATGTTTTGTTTCCTCTTGATGTAGCCCTAAGCAGTGACTGGCGAGAAACACTTCCATGGAAAGGGGTTGCCAAGCTTCCAAAAATTATGAATCTCCAGAAATCTCAGCAAATATTTTTTCACCCAAACTGGATGATACTTTCAGGTAATGATCAGTACACTAAGGCGACTTGGTTCCCCAAATGTCGTTCTTCTAGGTTGAAGCGTTCATTTCCAGTAACAGTTTGAATTTTTAGGTTTCACTCTGTTTTCTCCTATATTGATAGATATATTTGGAACTCTAAATCCAACACGGTTTCTGCTAGCTTCTTGAAACTTGACACTGTAAAGTAGTTTCACGTTCTGTCTCTATGTTTTGTTTCCTCTTGATGTAGCCCTAAGCAGTGACTGGCGAGAAACAATTCCATGGAAAGTGGTTGCCAAGCTTCCAAAAATTATGAATCTCCAGAAATCTCAGCAAATATTTTTTCACCCAAACTGGATGATACTTTCAGGTAATGATTAGTACACTAAGGCGACTTGGTTCCCCAAATGTCGTTCTTGTATGTTGAAGCGTTCATTTCCAGTAACAGTTTGCATTTTTAGGTTTCACTCTGTTTTCTCCTATATTGATATATGTATTTGGAACTCTAAATCCAACACGGTTTGTGCTACCTTCTTGAAACTTGACACACTAAAGTAGTTTCAAGTTCTATCTCTATGTTTTGTTTCCTCTTGATGTAGCCCTAAGCACTAACTGGTGTGAAACACTTTCATGGAAAGGGGTTGCCAAGCTTCCAAAAATTACGAATCTCCAGAAATCTCAGCAAATATTTTTTCACCCAAACTGGATGATACTTTCAGGTAATGATCAGTACACTAAGGCGACTTGGTTCCCCAGATTTCGTTCTTCTATGTTGAAGCATTCATTTCCAGTAACAGTTTGAATTTTTAGGTTTCACTCTGTTTTCTCTTATATTGATAGATGTATTTGGAACTCTAAATCCAACACGGTTTGTGCTAGCTTCTTGAAACTTGACACAGTAAAGTAGTTTCACGTTCTGTCTCTATGTTTTGTTTCCTCTTGATGTAGCCCTAAGCAGTGACTGGCGAGAAACACTTCCATGGAAAGGGGTTGCCAAGCTTCCAAAAATTATGAATCTCCAGAAATCTCAGCAAATATTTTTTCACCCAAACTGGATGATACTTTCAGGAAATGATCAGTACACTAAGGCGACTTGGTTCCCCAGATTTCGTTCTTCTATGTTGAAGCATTCATTTCCAGTAACAGTTTGAATTTTTAGGTTTCACTCTGTTTTCTCCTATATTGATACATGTATTTGGAACTCTAAATCCAACACGGTTTGTGCTAGCTTCTTGAAACTTGACACAGTAAAGTAGTTTCACGTTCTATCTCTATGTTTTGTTTCCTCTTGATGTAGCCCTAAGCAGTGACTGGCGAGAAACACTTCCATGGAAAGGGGTTGCCAAGCTTCCAAAAATTACGAATCTCCAGAAATCTCAGCAAATATTTTTTCACCCAAACTGGATGATACTTTCAGGTAATGATCAGTATATTAAGGCGATTTGGTTCCCCAAATGCCGTTCTTCTATGTTGAAGCGTTCATTTTTAGTAACAGTTTGAATTTTTAGGTTTCACTCTGTTTTCTCCTATATTGATACATGTATTTGGAACTCTAAATCCAACACGGTTTGTGCTAGCTTCTTGAAACTTGACACAGTAAAGTAGTTTCACGTTCTGTCTCTATGTTTTGTTTCCTCTTGATGTAGCTCTAAGCAGTGACTGGCGAGAAACACTTTCATGGAAAGGGGTTGCCAAGCTTCCAAAAATTACGAATCTCCAGAAATCTCAGCAAATGTTTTTTCACCCAAACTGGATGATACTTTCAGGTAATGATCAGTACACTAAGACGACTTGGTTCCCCAGATTTCGTTCTTCTATGTTGAAGCGTTCATTTCCAGTAACAGTTTGAATTTTTAGGTTTCACTCTGTTTTCTCCTATATTGATACATGTATTTGGAACTCTAAATCCAACACGGTTTGTGCTAGCTTCTTGAAACTTGACACAGTAAAGTAATTTCACGTTCTGTCTCTATGTTTTGTTTCCTCTTGATGTAGCCCTAAGCAGTGACTGGCGAGAAACACTTCCATGGAAAGGGGTTGCCAAGCTTCCAAAAATTATGAATCTCCAGAAATCTCAGCAAATATTTTTTCACCCAAACTGGATGATACTTTCAGGTAATGATCAGTACACTAAGGCGACTTGGTTCCCCAAATGTCGTTCTTCTAGGTTGAAGCGTTCATTTCCAGTAACAGTTTGAATTTTTAGGTTTCACTCTGTTTTCTCCTATATTGATAGATGTATTTGGAACTCTAAATCCAACACGGTTTGTGCTAGCTTCTTGAAACTTGACACTGTAAAGTAGTTTCACGTTCTGTCTCTATGTTTTGTTTCCTCTTGATGTAGCCCTAAGCAGTGACTGGCGAGAAACAATTCCATGGAAAGTGGTTGCCAAGCTTCCAAAAATTATGAATCTCCAGAAATCTCAGCAAATATTTTTTCACCCAAACTGGATGATACTTTCAGGTAATGATTAGTACACTAAGGCGACTTGGTTCCCCAAATGTCGTTCTTGTATGTTGAAGCGTTCATTTCCAGTAACAGTTTGAATTTTTAGGTTTCACTCTGTTTTCTCCTATATTGATATATGTATTTGGAACTCTAAATCCAACACGGTTTGTGCTACCTTCTTGAAACTTGACACACTAAAGTAGTTTCAAGTTCTATCTCTATGTTTTGTTTCCTCTTGATGTAGCCCTAAGCACTGACTGGTGTGAAACACTTTCATGGAAAGGGGTTGCCAAGCTTCCAAAAGTTACGAATCTCCAGAAATCTCAGCAAATATTTTTTCACCCAAACTGGATGATACTTTCAGGTAATGATCAGTACACTAAGGCGACTTGGTTCCCCAGATTTCGTTCTTCTATGTTGAAGCATTCATTTCCAGTAACAGTTTGAATTTTTAGGTTTCACTCTGTTTTCTCCTATATTGATAGATATATTTGGAACTCTAAATCCAACACGGTTTGTGGTAGCTTCTTGAAACTTGACACAGTAAAGTAGTTTCACGTTCTGTCTCTATGTTTTGTTTCCTCTTGATGTAGCCCTAAGCAGTGACTGGCGAGAAACACTTCCATGGAAAGGGGTTGCCAAGCTTCCAAAAATTATGAATCTCCAGAAATCTCAGCAAATATTTTTTCACCCAAACTGGGTGATACTTTCAGGAAATGATCAGTACACTAAGGCGACTTGGTTCCCCAAATGTCGTTCTTCTTTGTTGAAGCGTTCATTTCCAGTAACAGTTTGAATTTTTAGGTTTCACTCTGTTTTCTCCTATATTGATACATGTATTTGGAACTCTAAATCCAACACGGTTTGTGCTAGCTTCTTGAAACTTGACACAGTAAAGTAGTTTCACGTTCTGTCTCTATGTTTTGTTTCCTCTTGATGTAGCCCTAAGCAGTGACTGGCGAGAAACACTTCCATGGAAAGGGGTTTCCAAGCTTCCAAAAATTACGAATCTCCAGAAATCTCAGCAAATATTTTTTCACCCAAACTGGATGATACTTTCAGGTAATGATAAGTACACTAAGGCGACTTGGTTCCCCAAATGTCGTTCTTCTATGTTGAAGCATTCATTTCCAGTAACAGTTTGAATTTTTAGGTTTCACTCTGTTTTCTCCTATATTGATACATGTATTTGGAACTCTAAATCCGACACGGTTTGTGCTAGCTTCTCAAACTTGACACAGTAAAGTAGTTTCACGTTCTGTATCTATGTTTTGTTTCCTCTTGATGTAGCCCTAAGCAGTGACTGGCGAGAAACAGTTTCATGGAAAGGGGTTGCCAAGCTTCCAAAAGTTACGAATCTCCAGAAATCTCAGCAAATATTTTTTCACCCAAGCTGGATGATACTTTCAGGTAATGATCAGTACACTAAGGCGACTTGATTCCCCAAATGTCGTTCTTCTATGTTGAAGCGTTCATTTCCAGTAACAGTTTGAATTTTTAGGTTTCACTCTGTTTTCTCCTATATTGATACATGTATTTGGAACTCTAAATCCAACACGGTTTGTGCTAGCTTCTTGAAACTTGACACAGTAAAGTAGTTTCACGTTCTATCTCTATGTTTTGTTTCCTCTTGATGTAGCCCTAAGCAGTGACTGGCGAGAAACACTTCCATGGAAAGGGGTTGCCAAGCTTCCAAAAATTACGAATCTCCAGAAATCTCAGCAAATATTTTTTCACCCAAACTGGATGATACTTTCAGGTAATGATCAGTACACTAAGGCGACTTGGTTCCCCAAATGTCGTTCTTCTATGTTGAAGCGTTCATTTTTAGTAACAGTTTGAATTTTTAGGTTTCACTCTGTTTTCTCCTATATTGATACATGTATTTGGAACTCTAAATCCAACACGGTTTGTGCTAGCTTCTTGAAACTTGACACAGTAAAGTAGTTTCACGTTCTGTCTCTATGTTTTGTTTCCTCTTGATGTAGCCCTAAGCAGTGACTGGCGAGAAACACTTTCATGGAAAGGGGTTGCCAAGCTTCCAAAAATTACGAATCTCCAGAAATCTCAGCAAATGTTTTTTCACCCAAACTGGATGATACTTTCAGGTAATGATCAGTACACTAAGGCGACTTGGTTCCCCAGATTTCGTTCTTCTATGTTGAAGCGTTCATTTCCAGTAACAGTTTGAATTTTTAGGTTTCACTCTGTTTTCTCCTATATTGATACATGTATTTGGAACTCTAAATCCAACACGGTTTGTGCTAGCTTCTTGAAACTTGACACAGTAAAGTAATTTCACGTTCTGTCTCTATGTTTTGTTTCCTCTTGATGTAGCCCTAAGCAGTGACTGGCGAGAAACACTTCCATGGAAAGGGGTTGCCAAGCTTCCAAAAATTATGAATCTCCAGAAATCTCAGCAAATATTTTTTCACCCAAACTGGATGATACTTTCAGGTAATGATCAGTACACTAAGGCGACTTGGTTCCCCAAATGTCGTTCTTCTAGGTTGAAGCGTTCATTTCCAGTAACAGTTTGAATTTTTAGGTTTCACTCTGTTTTCTCCTATATTGATAGATGTATTTGGAACTCTAAATCCAACACGGTTTGTGCTAGCTTCTTGAAACTTGACACTGTAAAGTAGTTTCACGTTCTGTCTCTATGTTTTGTTTCCTCTTGATGTAGCCCTAAGCAGTGACTGGCGAGAAACAATTCCATGGAAAGTGGTTGCCAAGCTTCCAAAAATTATGAATCTCCAGAAATCTCAGCAAATATTTTTTCACCCAAACTGGATGATACTTTCAGGTAATGATTAGTACACTAAGGCGACTTGGTTCCCCAAATGTCGTTCTTGTATGTTGAAGCGTTCATTTCCAGTAACAGTTTGCATTTTTAGGTTTCACTCTGTTTTCTCCTATATTGATATATGTATTTGGAACTCTAAATCCAACACGGTTTGTGCTACCTTCTTGAAACTTGACACACTAAAGTAGTTTCAAGTTCTATCTCTATGTTTTGTTTCCTCTTGATGTAGCACTAAGCACTGACTGGTGTGAAACACTTTCATGGAAAGGGGTTGCCAAGCTTCCAAAAGTTACGAATCTCCAGAAATCTCAGCAAATATTTTTTCACCCAAACTGGATGATACTTTCAGGTAATGATCAGTACACTAAGGCGACTTGGTTCCCCAGATTTCGTTCTTCTATGTTGAAGCATTCATTTCCAGTAACAGTTTGAATTTTTAGGTTTCACTCTGTTTTCTCCTATATTGATAGATATATTTGGAACTCTAAATCCAACACGGTTTGTGGTAGCTTCTTGAAACTTGACACAGTAAAGTAGTTTCACGTTCTGTCTCTATGTTTTGTTTCCTCTTGATGTAGCCCTAAGCAGTGACTGGCGAGAAACACTTCCATGGAAAGGGGTTGCCAAGCTTCCAAAAATTATGAATCTCCAGAAATCTCAGCAAATATTTTTTCACCCAAACTGGATGATACTTTCAGGAAATGATCAGTACACTAAGGCGACTTGGTTCTCCAAATGTCGTTCTTCTTTGTTGAAGCGTTCATTTCCAGTAACAGTTTGAATTTTTAGGTTTCACTCTGTTTTCTCCTATATTGATACATGTATTTGGAACTCTAAATCCAACACGGTTTGTGCTAGCTTCTTGAAACTTGACACAGTAAAGTAGTTTCACGTTCTGTCTCTATGTTTTGTTTCCTCTTGATGTAGCCCTAAGCAGTGACTGGCGAGAAACACTTCCATGGAAAGGGGTTTCCAAGCTTCCAAAAATTACGAATCTCCAGAAATCTCAGCAAATATTTTTTCACCCAAACTGGATGATACTTTCAGGTAATGATCAGTACACTAAGGCGACTTGATTCCCCAAATGTCGTTCTTCTATGTTGAAGCATTCATTTCCAGTAACAGTTTGAATTTTTAGGTTTCACTCTGTTTTCTCCTATATTGATACATGTATTTGGAACTCTAAATCCGACACAGTTTGTGCTAGCTTCTCAAACTTGACACAGTAAAGTAGTTTCACGTTCTGTCTCTATGTTTTGTTTCCTCTTGATGTAGCCCTAAGCAGTGACTGGCGAGAAACAGTTTCATGGAAAGGGGTTGCCAAGCTTCCAAAAGTTACGAATCTCCAGAAATCTCAGCAAATATTTTTTCACCCAAACTGGATGATACTTTCAGGTAATGATCAGTACACTAAGGCGACTTGATTCCCCAAATGTCGTTCTTCTATGTTGAAGCGTTCATTTCCAGTAACAGTTTGAATTTTTAGGTTTCACTCTGTTTTCTCCTATATTGATACATGTATTTGGAACTCTAAATCCAACACGGTTTGTGCTAGCTTCTTGAAACTTGACACAGTAAAGTAGTTTCACGTTCTATCTCTATGTTTTGTTTCCTCTTGATGTAGCCCTAAGCAGTGACTGGCGAGAAACACTTCCATGGAAAGGGGTTGCCAAGCTTCCAAAAATTACGAATCTCCAGAAATCTCAGCAAATATTTTTTCACCCAAACTGGATGATACTTTCAGGTAATGATCAGTACACTAAGGCGACTTGGTTCCCCAAATGCCGTTCTTCTATGTTGAAGCGTTCATTTTTAGTAACAGTTTGAATTTTTAGGTTTCACTCTGTTTTCTCCTATATTGATACATGTATTTGGAACTCTAAATCCAACACGGTTTGTGCTAGCTTCTTGAAACTTGACACAGTAAAGTAGTTTCACGTTCTGTCTCTATGTTTTGTTTCTTCTTGATGTAGCCCTAAGCAGTGACTGGCGAGAAACACTTTCATGGAAAGGGGTTGCCAAGCTTCCAAAAATTACGAATCTCCAGAAATCTCAGCAAATGTTTTTTCACCCAAACTGGATGATACTTTCAGGTAATGATCAGTACACTAAGGCGACTTGGTTCCCCAGATTTCGTTCTTCTATGTTGAAGCGTTCATTTCCAGTAACAGTTTGCATTTTTAGGTTTCACTCTGTTTTCTCCTATATTGATAGATGTATTTGGAACTCTAAATCCAACACGGTTTGTGCTAGCTTCTTGAAACTTGACACAGTAAAGTAATTTCACGTTCTGTCTCTATGTTTTGTTTCCTCTTGATGTAGCCCTAAGCAGTGACTGGCGAGAAACACTTCCATGGAAAGGGGTTGCCAAGCTTCCAAAAATTATGAATCTCCAGAAATCTCAGCAAATATTTTTTCACCCAAATTGGATGATACTTTCAGGTAATGATCAGTACACTAAGGCGACTTGGCTCCCCAAATGTCGTTCTTCTAGGTTGAAGCGTTCATTTCCAGTAACAGTTTGAATTTTTAGGTTTCACTCTGTTTTCTCCTATATTGATAGATGTATTTGGAACTCTAAATCCAACACGGTTTTTGCTAGCTTCTTGAAACTTGACACTGTAAAGTAGTTTCACGTTCTGTCTCTATGTTTTGTTTCCTCTTGATGTAGCCCTAAGCAGTGACTGGCGAGAAACAATTCCATGGAAAGTGGTTGCCAAGCTTCCAAAAATTATGAATCTCCAGAAATCTCAGCAAATATTTTTTCACCCAAACTGGATGATACTTTCAGGTAATGATTAGTACACTAAGGCGACTTGGTTCCCCAAATGTCGTTCTTGTATGTTGAAGCGTTCATTTCCAGTAACAGTTTGCATTTTTAGGTTTCACTCTGTTTTCTCCTATATTGATATATGTATTTGGAACTCTAAATCCAACACGGTTTGTGCTACCTTCTTGAAACTTGACACACTAAAGTAGTTTCAAGTTCTATCTCTATGTTTTGTTTCCTCTTGATGTAGCCCTAAGCACTGACTGGTGTGAAACACTTTCATGGAAAGGGGTTGCCAAGCTTCCAAAAGTTACGAATCTCCAGAAATCTCAGCAAATATTTTTTCACCCAAACTGGATGATACTTTCAGGTAATGATCAGTACACTAAGGCGACTTGGTTCCCCAGATTTCGTTCTTCTATGTTGAAGCATTCATTTCCAGTAACAGTTTGAATTTTTAGGTTTCACTCTGTTTTCTCCTATATTGATAGATATATTTGGAACTCTAAATCCAACACGGTTTGTGGTAGCTTCTTGAAACTTGACACAGTAAAGTAGTTTCACGTTCTGTCTCTATGTTTTGTTTCCTCTTGATGTAGCCCTAAGCAGTGACTGGCGAGAAACACTTCCATGGAAAGGGGTTGCCAAGCTTCCAAAAATTATGAATCTCCAGAAATCTCAGCAAATATTTTTTCACCCAAACTGGATGATACTTTCAGGAAATGATCAGTACACTAAGGCGACTTGGTTCTCCAAATGTCGTTCTTCTTTGTTGAAGCGTTCATTTCCAGTAACAGTTTGAATTTTTAGGTTTCACTCTGTTTTCTCCTATATTGATACATGTATTTGGAACTCTAAATCCAACACGGTTTGTGCTAGCTTCTTGAAACTTGACACAGTAAAGTAGTTTCACGTTCTGTCTCTATGTTTTGTTTCCTCTTGATGTAGCCCTAAGCAGTGACTGGCGAGAAACACTTCCATGGAAAGGGGTTTCCAAGCTTCCAAAAATTACGAATCTCCAGAAATCTCAGCAAATATTTTTTCACCCAAACTGGATGATACTTTCAGGTAATGATCAGTACACTAAGGCGACTTGATTCCCCAAATGTCGTTCTTCTATGTTGAAGCGTTCATTTCCAGTAAAAGTTTGAATTTTTAGGTTTCACTCTGTTTTCTCCTATATTGATACATGTATTTGGAACTCTAAATCCAACACGGTTTGTGCTAGCTTCTTGAAACTTGACACAGTAAAGTAGTTTCACGTTCTGTCTCTATGTTTTGTTTCCTCTTGATGTAGCCCTAAGCAGTGACTGGCGAGAAACACTTTCATGGAAAGGGGTTGCCAAGCTTCCAAAAATTACGAATCTCCAGAAATCTCAGCAAATATTTTTTCACCCAAACTGGATGATACTTTCAGGTAATGATTAGTACACTAAGGCGACTTGGTTCCCCAAATGTCGTTCTTGTATGTTGAAGCGTTCATTTCCAGTAACAGTTTGCATTTTTAGGTTTCACTCTGTTTTCTCCTATATTGATATATGTATTTGGAACTCTAAATCCAACACGGTTTGTGCTACCTTCTTGAAACTTGACACACTAAAGTAGTTTCAAGTTCTATCTCTATGTTTTGTTTCCTCTTGATGTAGCCCTAAGCACTGACTGGTGTGAAACACTTTCATGGAAAGGGGTTGCCAAGCTTCCAAAAGTTACGAATCTCCAGATATCTCAGCAAATATTTTTTCACCCAAACTGGATGATACTTTCAGGTAATGATCAGTACACTAAGGCGACTTGGTTCCCCAGATTTCGTTCTTCTATGTTGAAGCATTCATTTCCAGTAACAGTTTGAATTTTTAGGTTTCACTCTGTTTTCTCCTATATTGATAGATATATTTGGAACTCTAAATCCAACACGGTTTGTGGTAGCTTCTTGAAACTTGACACAGTAAAGTAGTTTCACGTTCTGTCTCTATGTTTTGTTTCCTCTTGATGTAGCCCTAAGCAGTGACTGGCGAGAAACACTTCCATGGAAAGGGGTTGCCAAGCTTCCAAAAATTATGAATCTCCAGAAATCTCAGCAAATATTTTTTCACCCAAACTGGATGATACTTTCAGGAAATGATCAGTACACTAAGGCGACTTGGTTCCCCAAATGTCGTTCTTCTTTGTTGAAGCGTTCATTTACAGTAACAGTTTGAATTTTTAGGTTTCACTCTGTTTTCTCCTATATTGATACATGTATTTGGAACTCTAAATCCAACACGGTTTGTGCTAGCTTCTTTAAACTTGACACAGTAAAGTAGTTTCACGTTCTGTCTCTATGTTTTGTTTCCTCTTGATGTAGCCCTAAGCAGTGACTGGCGAGAAACACTTCCATGGAAAGGGGTTGCCAAGCTTCCAAAAATTACGAATCTCCAGAAATCTCAGCAAATATTTTTTCACCCAAACTGGATGATACTTTCAGGTAATGATCAGTACACTAAGGCGACTTGGTTCCCCAAATGTCGTTCTTCTATGTTGAAGCATTCATTTCCAGTAACAGTTTGAATTTTTAGGTTTCACTCTGTTTTCTCCTATATTGATACATGTATTTGGAACTCTAAATCCGACACGGTTTGTGCTAGCTTCTCAAACTTGACACAGTAAAGTAGTTTCACGTTCTGTCTCTATGTTTTGTTTCCTCTTGATGTAGCCCTAAGCAGTGACTGGCGAGAAACATTTTCATGGAAAGGGGTTGCCAAGCTTCCAAAAGTTACGAATCTCCAGAAATCTCAGCAAATATTTTTTCACCCAAACTGGATGATACTTTCAGGTAATGATCAGTACACTAAGGCGACTTGATTCCCCAAATGTCGTTCTTCTATGTTGAAGCGTTCATTTCCAGTAACAGTTTGCATTTTTAGGTTTCACTCTGTTTTCTCCTATATTGATAGATGTATTTGGAACTCTAAATCCAACACGATTTGTGCTAGCTTCTTGAAACTTGACACAGTAAAGTAATTTCACGTTCTGTCTCTATGTTTTGTTTCCTCTTGATGTAGCCCTAAGCAGTGACTGGCGAGAAACACTTCCATGGAAAGGGGTTGCCAAGCTTCCAAAAATTATGAATCTCCAGAAATCTCAGCAAATATTTTTTCACCCAAACTGGATGATACTTTCAGGTAATGATCAGTACACTAAGGCGACTTGGCTCCCCAAATGTCGTTCTTGTATGTTGAAGCGTTCATTTCCAGTAACAGTTTGCATTTTTAGGTTTCACTCTGTTTTCTCCTATATTGATATATGTATTTGGAACTCTAAATCCAACACGGTTTGTGCTACCTTCTTGAAACTTGACACACTAAAGTAGTTTCAAGTTCTATCTCTATGTTTTGTTTCCTCTTGATGTAGCCCTAAGCACTGACTGGTGTGAAACACTTTCATGGAAAGGGGTTGCCAAGCTTCCAAAAGTTACGAATCTCCAGAAATCTCAGCAAATATTTTTTCACCCAAACTGGATGATACTTTCAGGTAATGATCAGTACACTAAGGCGACTTGGTTCCCCAGATTTCGTTCTTCTATGTTGAAGCATTCATTTCCAGTAACAGTTTGAATTTTTAGGTTTCACTCTGTTTTCTCCTATATTGATAGATATATTTGGAACTCTAAATCCAACACGGTTTGTGGTAGCTTCTTGAAACTTGACACAGTAAAGTAGTTTCACGTTCTGTCTCTATGTTTTGTTTCCTCTTGATGTAGCCCTAAGCAGTGACTGGCGAGAAACACTTCCATGGAAAGGGGTTGCCAAGCTTCCAAAAATTATGAATCTCCAGAAATCTCAGCAAATATTTTTTCACCCAAACTGGATGATACTTTCAGGAAATGATCAGTACACTAAGGCGACTTGGTTCTCCAAATGTCGTTCTTCTTTGTTGAAGCGTTCATTTCCAGTAACAGTTTGAATTTTTAGGTTTCACTCTGTTTTCTCCTATATTGATACATGTATTTGGAACTCTAAATCCAACACGGTTTGTGCTAGCTTCTTGAAACTTGACACAGTAAAGTAGTTTCACGTTCTGTCTCTATGTTTTGTTTCCTCTTGATGTAGCCCTAAGCAGTGACTGGCGAGAAACACTTCCATGGAAAGGGGTTTCCAAGCTTCCAAAAATTACGAATCTCCAGAAATCTCAGCAAATATTTTTTCACCCAAACTGGATGATACTTTCAGGTAATGATCAGTACACTAAGGCGACTTGATTCCCCAAATGTCGTTCTTCTATGTTGAAGCGTTCATTTCCAGTAACAGTTTGAATTTTTAGGTTTCACTCTGTTTTCTCCTATATTGATACATGTATTTGGAACTCTAAATCCAACACGGTTTGTGCTAGCTTCTTGAAACTTGACACAGTAAAGTAGTTTCACGTTCTGTCTCTATGTTTTGTTTCCTCTTGATGTAGCCCTAAGCAGTGACTGGCGAGAAACACTTTCATGGAAAGGGGTTGCCAAGCTTCCAAAAATTATGAATCTCCAGAAATCTCAGCAAATATTTTTTCACCCAAACTGGATGATACTTTCAGGTAATGATTAGTACACTAAGGCGACTTGGTTCCCCAAATGTCGTTCTTGTATGTTGAAGCGTTCATTTCCAGTAACAGTTTGCATTTTTAGGTTTCACTCTGTTTTCTCCTATATTGATATATGTATTTGGAACTCTAAATCCAACACGGTTTGTGCTACCTTCTTGAAACTTGACACACTAAAGTAGTTTCAAGTTCTATCTCTATGTTTTGTTTCCTCTTGATGTAGCCCTAAGCACTGACTGGTGTGAAACACTTTCATGGAAAGGGGTTGCCAAGCTTCCAAAAGTTACGAATCTCCAGATATCTCAGCAAATATTTTTTCACCCAAACTGGATGATACTTTCAGGTAATGATCAGTACACTAAGGCGACTTGGTTCCCCAGATTTCGTTCTTCTATGTTGAAGCATTCATTTCCAGTAACAGTTTGAATTTTTAGGTTTCACTCTGTTTTCTCCTATATTGATAGATATATTTGGAACTCTAAATCCAACACGGTTTGTGGTAGCTTCTTGAAACTTGACACAGTAAAGTAGTTTCACGTTCTGTCTCTATGTTTTGTTTCCTCTTGATGTAGCCCTAAGCAGTGACTGGCGAGAAACACTTCCATGGAAAGGGGTTGCCAAGCTTCCAAAAATTATGAATCTCCAGAAATCTCAGCAAATATTTTTTCACCCAAACTGGATGATACTTTCAGGAAATGATCAGTACACTAAGGCGACTTGGTTCCCCAAATGTCGTTCTTCTTTGTTGAAGCGTTCATTTACAGTAACAGTTTGAATTTTTAGGTTTCACTCTGTTTTCTCCTATATTGATACATGTATTTGGAACTCTAAATCCAACACGGTTTGTGCTAGCTTCTTTAAACTTGACACAGTAAAGTAGTTTCACGTTCTGTCTCTATGTTTTGTTTCCTCTTGATGTAGCCCTAAGCAGTGACTGGCGAGAAACACTTCCATGGAAAGGGGTTTCCAAGCTTCCAAAAATTACGAATCTCCAGAAATCTCAGCAAATATTTTTTCACCCAAACTGGATGATACTTTCAGGTAATGATCAGTACACTAAGGCGACTTGGTTCCCCAAATGTCGTTCTTCTATGTTGAAGCATTCATTTCCAGTAACAGTTTGAATTTTTAGGTTTCACTCTGTTTTCTCCTATATTGATACATGTATTTGGAACTCTAAATCCGACACGGTTTGTGCTAGCTTCTCAAACTTGACACAGTAAAGTAGTTTCACGTTCTGTCTCTATGTTTTGTTTCCTCTTGATGTAGCCCTAAGCAGTGACTGGCGAGAAACATTTTCATGGAAAGGGGTTGCCAAGCTTCCAAAAGTTACGAATCTCCAGAAATCTCAGCAAATATTTTTTCACCCAAACTGGATGATACTTTCAGGTAATGATCAGTACACTAAGGCGACTTGATTCCCCAAATGTCGTTCTTCTATGTTGAAGCGTTCATTTCCAGTAACAGTTTGCATTTTTAGGTTTCACTCTGTTTTCTCCTATATTGATAGATGTATTTGGAACTCTAAATCCAACACGGTTTGTGCTAGCTTCTTGAAACTTGACACAGTAAAGTAATTTCACGTTCTGTCTCTATGTTTTGTTTCCTCTTGATGTAGCCCTAAGCAGTGACTGGCGAGAAACACTTCCATGGAAAGGGGTTGCCAAGCTTCCAAAAATTATGAATCTCCAGAAATCTCAGCAAATATTTTTTCACCCAAACTGGATGATACTTTCAGGTAATGATCAGTACACTAAGGCGACTTGGCTCCCCAAATGTCGTTCTTCTAGGTTGAAGCGTTCATTTCCAGTAACAGTTTGAATTTTTAGGTTTCACTCTGTTTTCTCCTATATTGATAGATGTATTTGGAACTCTAAATCCAACACGGTTTTTGCTAGCTTCTTGAAACTTGACACTGTAAAGTAGTTTCACGTTCTGTCTCTATGTTTTGTTTCCTCTTGATGTAGCCCTAAGCAGTGACTGGCGAGAAACAATTCCATGGAAAGTGGTTGCCAAGCTTCCAAAAATTATGAATCTCCAGAAATCTCAGCAAATATTTTTTCACCCAAACTGGAT
The DNA here is from genome assembly GCF_964194105.1 of Spermophilus citellus. Taxonomy (NCBI): domain Eukaryota; kingdom Metazoa; phylum Chordata; class Mammalia; order Rodentia; family Sciuridae; genus Spermophilus; species Spermophilus citellus. The sequence goes on along the minus strand of NW_027672741.1, from coordinate 63,123 downwards.
GATACTTTCAGGTAATGATTAGTACACTAAGGCGACTTGGTTCCCCAAATGTCGTTCTTGTATGTTGAAGCGTTCATTTCCAGTAACAGTTTCCATTTTTAGGTTTCACTCTGTTTTCTCCTATATTGATATATGTATTTGGAACTCTAAATCCAACACGGTTTGTGCTACCTTCTTGAAACTTGACACACTAAAGTAGTTTCAAGTTCTATCTCTATGTTTTGTTTCCTCTTGATGTAGCCCTAAGCACTGACTGGTGTGAAACACTTTCATGGAAAGGGGTTGCCAAGCTTCCAAAAGTTACGAATCTCCAGAAATCTCAGCAAATATTTTTTCACCCAAACTGGATGATACTTTCAGGTAATGATCAGTACACTAAGGCGACTTGGTTCCCCAGATTTCGTTCTTCTATGTTGAAGCATTCATTTCCAGTAACAGTTTGAATTTTTAGGTTTCACTCTGTTTTCTCCTATATTGATAGATATATTTGGAACTCTAAATCCAACACGGTTTGTGGTAGCTTCTTGAAACTTGACACAGTAAAGTAGTTTCACGTTCTGTCTCTATGTTTTGTTTCCTCTTGATGTAGCCCTAAGCAGTGACTGGCGAGAAACACTTCCATGGAAAGGGGTTGCCAAGCTTCCAAAAATTATGAATCTCCAGAAATCTCAGCAAATATTTTTTCACCCAAACTGGATGATACTTTCAGGAAATGATCAGTACACTAAGGCGACTTGGTTCTCCAAATGTCGTTCTTCTTTGTTGAAGCGTTCATTTCCAGTAACAGTTTGAATTTTTAGGTTTCACTCTGTTTTCTCCTATATTGATACATGTATTTGGAACTCTAAATCCAACACGGTTTGTGCTAGCTTCTTGAAACTTGACACAGTAAAGTAGTTTCACGTTCTGTCTCTATGTTTTGTTTCCTCTTGATGTAGCCCTAAGCAGTGACTGGCGAGAAACACTTCCATGGAAAGGGGTTTCCAAGCTTCCAAAAATTACGAATCTCCAGAAATCTCAGCAAATATTTTTTCACCCAAACTGGATGATACTTTCAGGTAATGATCAGTACACTAAGGCGACTTGGTTCCCCAAATGTCGTTCTTCTATGTTGAAGCGTTCATTTCCAGTAACAGTTTGAATTTTTAGGTTTCACTCTGTTTTCTCCTATATTGATACATGTATTTGGAACTCTAAATCCAACACGGTTTGTGCTAGCTTCTTGAAACTTGACACAGTAAAGTAGTTTCACGTTCTGTCTCTATGTTTTGTTTCCTCTTGATGTAGCCCTAAGCAGTGACTGGCGAGAAACACTTTCATGGAAAGGGGTTGCCAAGCTTCCAAAAATTACGAATCTCCAGAAATCTCAGCAAATATTTTTTCACCCAAACTGGATGATACTTTCAGGTAATGATTAGTACACTAAGGCGACTTGGTTCCCCAAATGTCGTTCTTGTATGTTGAAGCGTTCATTTCCAGTAACAGTTTGCATTTTTAGGTTTCACTCTGTTTTCTCCTATATTGATATATGTATTTGGAACTCTAAATCCAACACGGTTTGTGCTACCTTCTTGAAACTTGACACACTAAAGTAGTTTCAAGTTCTATCTCTATGTTTTGTTTCCTCTTGATGTAGCCCTAAGCACTGACTGGTGTGAAACACTTTCATGGAAAGGGGTTGCCAAGCTTCCAAAAGTTACGAATCTCCAGATATCTCAGCAAATATTTTTTCACCCAAACTGGATGATACTTTCAGGAAATGATCAGTACACTAAGGCGACTTGGTTCCCCAGATTTCGTTCTTCTATGTTGAAGCATTCATTTCCAGTAACAGTTTGAATTTTTAGGTTTCACTCTGTTTTCTCCTATATTGATAGATATATTTGGAACTCTAAATCCAACACGGTTTGTGGTAGCTTCTTGAAACTTGACACAGTAAAGTAGTTTCACGTTCTGTCTCTATGTTTTGTTTCCTCTTGATGTAGCCCTAAGCAGTGACTGGCGAGAAACACTTCCATGGAAAGGGGTTGCCAAGCTTCCAAAAATTATGAATCTCCAGAAATCTCAGCAAATATTTTTTCACCCAAACTGGATGATACTTTCAGGAAATGATCAGTACACTAAGGCGACTTGGTTCCCCAAATGTCATTCTTCTTTGTTGAAGCGTTCATTTCCAGTAACAGTTTGAATTTTTAGGTTTCACTCTGTTTTCTCCTATATTGATACATGTATTTGGAACTCTAAATCCAACACGGTTTGTGCTAGCTTCTTGAAACTTGACACAGTAAAGTAGTTTCACGTTCTGTCTCTATGTTTTGTTTCCTCTTGATGTAGCCCTAAGCAGTGACTGGCGAGAAACACTTCCATGGAAAGGGGTTTCCAAGCTTCCAAAAATTACGAATCTCCAGAAATCTCAGCAAATATTTTTTCACCCAAACTGGATGATACTTTCAGGTAATGATCAGTACACTAAGGCGACTTGGTTCCCCAAATGTCGTTCTTCTATGTTGAAGCATTCATTTCCAGTAACAGTTTGAATTTTTAGGTTTCACTCTGTTTTCTCCTATATTGATACATGTATTTGGAACTCTAAATCCGACACGGTTTGTGCTAGCTTCTCAAACTTGACACAGTAAAGTAGTTTCACGTTCTGTCTCTATGTTTTGTTTCCTCTTGATGTAGCCCTAAGCAGTGACTGGCGAGAAACATTTTCATGGAAAGGGGTTGCCAAGCTTCCAAAAGTTACGAATCTCCAGAAATCTCAGCAAATATTTTTTCACCCAAACTGGATGATACTTTCAGGTAATGATCAGTACACTAAGGCGACTTGATTCCCCAAATGTCGTTCTTCTATGTTGAAGCGTTCATTTCCAGTAACAGTTTGAATTTTTAGGTTTCACTCTGTTTTCTCCTATATTGATACATGTATTTGGAACTCTAAATCCAACACGGTTTGTGCTAGCTTCTTGAAACTTGACACAGTAAAGTAGTTTAACGTTCTATCTCTATGTTTTGTTTCCTCTTGATGTAGCCCTAAGCAGTGACTGGCGAGAAACACTTCCATGGAAAGGGGTTGCCAAGCTTCCAAAAATTACGAATCTCCAGAAATCTCAGCAAATATTTTTTCACCCAAACTGGATGATACTTTCAGGTAATGATCAGTACACTAAGGCGACTTGGTTCCCCAAATGCCGTTCTTCTATGTTGAAGCGTTCATTTTTAGTAACAGTTTGAATTTTTAGGTTTCACTCTGTTTTCTCCTATATTGATACATGTATTTGGAACTCTAAATCCAACACGGTTTGTGCTAGCTTCTTGAAACTTGACACAGTAAAGTAGTTTCACGTTCTGTCTCTATGTTTTGTTTCCTCTTGATGTAGCCCTAAGCAGTGACTGGCAAGAAACACTTTCATGGAAAGGGGTTGCCAAGCTTCCAAAAATTACGAATCTCCAGAAATCTCAGCAAATGTTTTTTCACCCAAACTGGATGATACTTTCAGGTAATGATCAGTACACTAAGGCGACTTGGTTCCCCAGATTTCGTTCTTCTATGTTGAAGCGTTCATTTCCAGTAACAGTTTGAATTTTTAGGTTTCACTCTGTTTTCTCCTATATTGATAGATGTATTTGGAACTCTAAATCCAACACGGTTTGTGCTAGCTTCTTGAAACTTGACACAGTAAAGTAATTTCACGTTCTGTCTCTATGTTTTGTTTCCTCTTGATGTAGCCCTAAGCAGTGACTGGCGAGAAACACTTCCATGGAAAGGGGTTGCCAAGCTTCCAAAAATTATGAATCTCCAGAAATCTCAGCAAATATTTTTTCACCCAAACTGGATGATACTTTCAGGTAATGATCAGTACACTAAGGCGACTTGGTTCCCCAAATGTCGTTCTTCTAGGTTGAAGCGTTCATTTCCAGTAACAGTTTGAATTTTTAGGTTTCACTCTGTTTTCTCCTATATTGATAGATGTATTTGGAACACTAAATCCAACACGGTTTTTGCTAGCTTCTTGAAACTTGACACTGTAAAGTAGTTTCACGTTCTGTCTCTATGTTTTGTTTCCTCTTGATGTAGCCCTAAGCAGTGACTGGCGAGAAACAATTCCATGGAAAGTGGTTGCCAAGCTTCCAAAAATTATGAATCTCCAGAAATCTCAGCAAATATTTTTTCACCCAAACTGGATGATACTTTCAGGTAATGATTAGTACACTAAGGCGACTTGGTTCCCCAAATGTCGTTCTTGTATGTTGAAGCGTTCATTTCCAGTAACAGTTTGCATTTTTAGGTTTCACTCTGTTTTCTCCTATATTGATATATGTATTTGGAACTCTAAATCCAACACGGTTTGTGCTACCTTCTTGAAACTTGACACACTAAAGTAGTTTCAAGTTCTATCTCTATGTTTTGTTTCCTCTTGATGTAGCCCTAAGCACTGACTGGTGTGAAACACTTTCATGGAAAGGGGTTGCCAAGCTTCCAAAAGTTACGAATCTCCAGAAATCTCAGCAAATATTTTTTCACAGAAACTGGATGATACTTTCAGGTAATGATCAGTACACTAAGGCGACTTGGTTCCCCAAATGTCGTTCTTCTATGTTGAAGCCTTCATTTCCAGTAACAGTTTGAATTTTTAGGTTTCACTCTGTTTTCTCCTATATTGATACATGTATTTGGAACTCTAAATCCGACACGGTTTGTGCTAGCTTCTCAAACTTGACACAGTAAAGTAGTTTCACGTTCTGTCTCTATGTTTTGTTTCCTCTTGATGTAGCCCTAAGCAGTGACTGGCGAGAAACAGTTTCATGGAAAGGGGTTGCCAAGCTTCCAAAAGTTACGAATCTCCAGAAATCTCAGCAAATATTTTTTCACCCAAACTGGATGATACTTTCAGGTAATGATCAGTACACTAAGGCGACTTGATTCCCCAAATGTCGTTCTTCTATGTTGAAGCGTTCATTTCCAGTAACAGTTTGAATTTTTAGGTTTCACTCTGTTTTCTCCTATATTGATACATGTATTTGGAACTCTAAATCCAACACGGTTTGTGCTAGCTTCTTGAAACTTGACACAGTAAAGTAGTTTCACGTTCTGTCTCTATGTTTTGTTTCCTCTTGATGTAGCCCTAAGCAGTGACTGGCGAGAAACACTTTCATGGAAAGGGGTTGCCAAGCTTCCAAAAATTACGAATCTCCAGAAATCTCAGCAAATATTTTTTCACCCAAACTGGATGATACTTTCAGGTAATGATCAGTACACTAAGGCGACTTGGTTCCCCAAATGTCGTTCTTCTATGTTGAAGCGTTCATTTCCAGTAACAGTTTGAATTTTTAGGTTTCACTCTGTTTTCTCCTATATTGATACATGTATTTGGAACTCTAAATCCAACACGGTTTGTGGTAGCTTCTTGAAACTTGACACAGTAAAGTAGTTTCACGTTCTGTCTCTATGTTTTGTTTCCTCTTGATGTAGCTGTAAGCAGTGACTGGTGAGAAACACTTTCATGGAAAGGGGTTGCCAAGCTTCCAAAAATTACGAATCTCCAGAAATCTCAGCAAATGTTTTTTCACCCAAACTGGATGATACTTTCAGGTAATGATCAGTACACTAAGGCGACTTGGTTCCCCAAATTTCGTTCTTCTATGTTGAAGCGTTCATTTCCAGTAACAGTTTGAATTTTTAGGTTTCACTCTGTTTTCTCCTATATTGATACATGTATTTGGAACTCTAAATCCAACACGGTTTGTGCTAGCTTCTTGAAACTTGACACAGTAAAGTAGTTTCACGTTCTATCTCTACGTTTTGTTTCCTCTTGATGTAGCCCTAAGCAGTGACTGGCGCGAAACACTTTCATGGAAAGGGGTTGCCAAGCTTCCAAAAATTACAAATCTCCAGAAATCTCAGCAAATATTTTTTCACCCAAACTGGATGATACTTTCAGGTAATGATCAGTACACTAAGGCGACTTGGTTCCCCATATGTCGTTCTGCTATGTTGAAGCGTTCATTTCCAGTAACAGTTTGAATTTTTAGGTTTCACTCTGTTTTCTCCTATATTGATACATGTATTTGGAACTCTAAATCCAACACGGTTTGTGCTAGCTTCTTGAAACTTGACACAGTAAAGTAGTTTCACGTTCTATCTTTATGTTTTCTTTCCTCTTGATGTAGCCCTAAGCAGTGACTGGCGAGAAACACTTCCATGGAAAGGGGTTGCCAAGCTTCCAAAAATTATGAATCTCCAGAAATCTCAGCAAATATTTTTTCACCCAAACTGGATGATACTTTCAGGTAATGATCAGTACACTAAGGCGACTTGGTTCCCCAAATGTCGTTCTTCTAGGTTGAAGCGTTCATTTCCAGTAACAGTTTGAATTTTTAGGTTTCACTCTGTTTTCTCCTATATTGATAGATGTATTTGGAACTCTAAATCCAACACGGTTTTTGCTAGCTTCTTGAAACTTGACACTGTAAAGTAGTTTCACGTTCTGTCTCTATGTTTTGTTTCCTCTTGATGTAGCCCTAAGCAGTGACTGGCGAGAAACAATTCCATGGAAAGTGGTTGCCAAGCTTCCAAAAATTATGAATCTCCAGAAATCTCAGCAAATATTTTTTCACCCAAACTGGATGATACTTTCAGGTAATGATTAGTACACTAAGGCGACTTGGTTCCCCAAATGTCGTTCTTGTATGTTGAAGCGTTCATTTCCAGTAACAGTTTGCATTTTTAGGTTTCACTCTGTTTTCTCCTATATTGATATATGTATTTGGAACTCTAAATCCAACACGGTTTGTGCTACCTTCTTGAAACTTGACACACTAAAGTAGTTTCAAGTTCTATCTCTATGTTTTGTTTCCTCTTGATGTAGCCCTAAGCACTGACTGGTGTGAAACACTTTCATGGAAAGGGGTTGCCAAGCTTCCAAAAGTTACGAATCTCCAGAAATCTCAGCAAATATTTTTTCACCCAAACTGGATGATACTTTCAGGTAATGATCAGTACACTAAGGCGACTTGGTTCCCCAGATTTCGTTCTTCTATGTTGAAGCATTCATTTCCAGTAACAGTTTGAATTTTTAGGTTTCACTCTGTTTTCTCCTATATTGATAGATATATTTGGAACTCTAAATCCAACACGGTTTGTGGTAGCTTCTTGAAACTTGACACAGTAAAGTAGTTTCACGTTCTGTCTCTATGTTTTGTTTCCTCTTGATGTAGCCCTAAGCAGTGACTGGCGAGAAACACTTCCATGGAAAGGGGTTGCCAAGCTTCCAAAAATTATGAATCTCCAGAAATCTCAGCAAATATTTTTTCACCCAAACTGGATGATACTTTCAGGAAATGATCAGTACACTAAGGCGACTTGGTTCCCCAAATGTCGTTCTTCTTTGTTGAAGCGTTCATTTCCAGTAACAGTTTGAATTTTTAGGTTTCACTCTGTTTTCTCCTATATTGATACATGTATTTGGAACTCTAAATCCAACACGGTTTGTGCTAGCTTCTTGAAACTTGACACAGTAAAGTAGTTTCACGTTCTGTCTCTATGTTTTGTTTCCTCTTGATGTAGCCCTAAGCAGTGACTGGCAAGAAACACTTCCATGGAAAGGGGTTTCCAAGCTTCCAAAAATTACGAATCTCCAGAAATCTCAGCAAATATTTTTTCACCCAAACTGGATGATACTTTCAGGTAATGATCAGTACACTAAGGCGACTTGGTTCCCCAAATGTCGTTCTTCTATGTTGAAGCCTTCATTTCCAGTAACAGTTTGAATTTTTAGGTTTCACTCTGTTTTCTCCTATATTGATACATGTATTTGGAACTCTAAATCCGACACGGTTTGTGCTAGCTTCTCAAACTTGACACAGTAAAGTAGTTTCACGTTCTGTCTCTATGTTTTGTTTCCTCTTGATGTAGCCCTAAGCAGTGACTGGCGAGAAACAGTTTCATGGAAAGGGGTTGCCAAGCTTCCAAAAGTTACGAATCTCCAGAAATCTCAGCAAATATTTTTTCACCCAAACTGGATGATACTTTCAGGTAATGATCAGTACACTAAGGCGACTTGATTCCCCAAATGTCGTTCTTCTATGTTGAAGCGTTCATTTCCAGTAACAGTATGAATTTTTAGGTTTCACTCTGTTTTCTCCTATATTGATACATGTATTTGGAACTCTAAATCCAACACGGTTTGTGCTAGCTTCTTGAAACTTGACACAGTAAAGTAGTTTCACGTTCTGTCTCTATGTTTTGTTTCCTCTTGATGTAGCCCTAAGCAGTGACTGGCGAGAAACACTTTCATGGAAAGGGGTTGCCAAGCTTCCAAAAATTACGAATCTCCAGAAATCTCAGCAAATATTTTTTCACCCAAACTGGATGATACTTTCAGGTAATGATCAGTACACTAAGGCGACTTGGTTCCCCAAATGTCGTTCTTCTATGTTGAAGCGTTCATTTCCAGTAACAGTTTGAATTTTTAGGTTTCACTCTGTTTTCTCCTATATTGATACATGTATTTGGAACTCTAAATCCAACACGGTTTGTGGTAGCTTCTTGAAACTTGACACAGTAAAGTAGTTTCACGTTCTGTCTCTATGTTTTGTTTCCTCTTGATGTAGCCGTAAGCAGTGACTGGTGAGAAACACTTTCATGGAAAGGGGTTGCCAAGCTTCCAAAAATTACGAATCTCCAGAAATCTCAGCAAATGTTTTTTCACCCAAACTGGATGATACTTTCAGGTAATGATCAGTACACTAAGGCGACTTGGTTCCCCAAATTTCGTTCTTCTATGTTGAAGCGTTCATTTCCAGTAACAGTTTGAATTTTTAGGTTTCACTCTGTTTTCTCCTATATTGATACATGTATTTGGAACTCTAAATCCAACACGGTTTGTGCTAGCTTCTTGAAACTTGACACAGTAAAGTAGTTTCACGTTCTATCTCTATGTTTTGTTTCCTCTTGATGTAGCCCTAAGCAGTGACTGGCGAGAAACACTTTCATGGAAAGGGGTTGCCAAGCTTCCAAAAATTACAAATCTCCAGAAATCTCAGCAAATATTTTTTCACCCAAACTGGATGATACTTTCAGGTAATGATCAGTACACTAAGGCGACTTGGTTCCCCATATGTCGTTCTGCTATGTTGAAGCGTTCATTTCCAGTAACAGTTTGAATTTTTAGGTTTCACTCTGTTTTCTCCTATATTGATACATGTATTTGGAACTCTAAATCCAACACGGTTTGTGCTAGCTTCTTGAAACTTGACACAGTAAAGTAGTTTCACGTTCTATCTTTATGTTTTCTTTCCTCTTGATGTAGCCCTAAGCAGTGACTGGCGAGAAACACTTCCATGGAAAGGGGTTGCCAAGCTTCCAAAAATTATGAATCTCCAGAAATCTCAGCAAATATTTTTTTAACCCAAACTGGATGAAACTTTCAGGTAATGATCAGTACACTAATGCGACTTGGTTCCCCAAATGTCGTTCTTCTATGTTGAAGCATTCATTTCCAGTAACAGTTTGAATTTTTAGGTTTCACTCTGTTTTCTCCTATATTGATACATGTATTTGGAACTCTAAATCCAACACGGTTTGTGCTAGCTTCTTGAAACTTGACACAGTAAAGTAGTTTCACGTTCTGTCTCTATGTTTTGTTTCCTCTTGATGTAGCCCTAAGCAGTGACTGGCGAGAAACACTTTCATGGAAAGGGGTTGCCAAGCTTCCAAAAGTTACGAATCTCCAGAAATCTCAGCAAATATTTTTTCACCCAAACTGGATGATACTTTCAGGTAATGATCAGTACACTAAGGCGACTTGATTCCCCAAATGTCGTTCTTCTATGTTGAAGCGTTCATTTCCAGTAACAGTATGAATTTTTAGGTTTCACTCTGTTTTCTCCTATATTGATACATGTATTTGGAACTCTAAATCCAACACGGTTTGTGCTAGCTTCTTGAAACTTGACACAGTAAAGTAGTTTCACGTTCTGTCTCTATGTTTTGTTTCCTCTTGATGTAGCCCTAAGCAGTGACTGGCGAGAAACACTTCCATGGAAAGGGGTTGCCAAGCTTCCAAAAATTATGAATCTCCAGAAATCTCAGCAAATATTTTTTCACCCAAACTGGATGATACTTTCAGGAAATGATCAGTACACTAAGGCGACTTGGTTCCCCAAATGTCGTTCTTATATGTTGAAGCGTTCATTTCCAGTAACAGTTTGAATTTTTAGGTTTCACTCTGTTTTCTCCTATATTGATACATGTATTTGGAACTCTAAATCCAACACGGTTTGTGCTAGCTTCTTGAAACTTGACACAGTAAAGTAGTTTCACGTTCTGTCTCTATGTTTTGTTTCCTCTTGATGTAGCCCTAAGCAGTGACTGGCGAGAAAAACTTCCATGGAAAGGGGTTTCCAAGCTTCCAAAAATTACGAATCTCCAGAAATCTCAGCAAATATTTTTTCACACAAACTGGATGATACTTTCAGGTAATGATCAGTACACTAAGGCGACTTGGTTCCCCAAATGTCGTTCTTCTATGTTGAAGCATTCATTTCCAGTAACAGTTTGAATTTTTAGGTTTCACTCTGTTTTCTCCTATATTGATACATGTATTTGGAACTCTAAATCCGACACGGTTTGTGCTAGCTTCTCAAACTTGACACAGTAAAGTAGTTTCACGTTCTGTCTCTATGTTTTGTTTCCTCTTGATGTAGCCCTAAGCAGTGACTGGCGAGAAACAGTTTCATGGAAAGGGGTTGCCAAGCTTCCAAAAGTTACGAATCTCCAGAAATCTCAGCAAATATTTTTTCACCCAAACTGGATGATACTTTCAGGTAATGATCAGTACACTAAGGCGACTTGGTTCCCCAAATGTCGTTCTTCTATGTTGAAGCGTTCATTTCCAGTAACAGTTTGAATTTTTAGGTTTCACTCTGTTTTCTCCTATATTGATACATGTATTTGGAAGTCTAAATCCAACACGGTTTGTGCTAGCTTCTTGAAACTTGACACAGTAAAGTAGTTTCACGTTCTGTCTCTATGTTTTGTTTCCTCTTGATGTAGCCCTAAGCAGTGACTGGCGAGAAACACTTTCATGGAAAAGGGTTGCCAAGCTTCCAAAAATTACGAATCTCCAGAAATCTCAGGAAATGTTTTTTCACCCAAACTGGATGATACTTTCAGGTAATGATCAGTACACTAAGGCGACTTGGTTCCCCAAATTTCGTTCTTCTATGTTGAAGCGTTCATTTCCAGTAACAGTTTGAATTTTTAGGTTTCACTCTGTTTTCTCCTATATTAATACATGTATTTGGAACTCTAAATCCAACACGGTTTGTGCTAGCTTCTTGAAACTTGAAACAGTAAAGTAGTTTCACGTTCTATCTCTATGTTTTGTTTCCTCTTGATGTAGCCCTAAGCAGTGACTGGCGAGAAACACTTCCATGGAAAGGGGTTGCCAAGCTTCCAAAAATTACGAATCTCCAGAAATCTCAGCAAATATTTTTTCACCCAAACTGGATGATACTTTCAGGCAATGATCAGTACACTAAGGCGACTTGGTTCCCCAAATGTCGTTCTTCTATGTTGAAGCGTTCATTTCCAGTAACAGTTTGAATTTTTAGGTTTCACTCTGTTTTCTCCTATATTGATACATGTATTTGGAACTCTAAATCCAACACGGTTTGTGCTAGCTTCTTGAAACTTGACACAGTAAAGTAGTTTCACGTTCTGTCTCTATGTTTTGTTTCCTCTTGATGTAGCCCTAAGCAGTGACTGGCGAGAAACACTTCCATGGAAAGGGGTTTCCAAGCTTCCAAAAATTACGAATCTCCAGAAATCTCAGGAAATGTTTTTTCACCCAAACTGGATGATACTTTCAGGTAATGATCAGTACACTAAGGCGACTTGGTTCCCCAAATGTCGTTCTTCTATGTTGAAGCCTTCATTTCCAGTAACAGTTTGAATTTTTAGGTTTCACTCTGTTTTCTCCTATATTGATACATGTATTTGGAACTCTAAATCCAACACGGTTTGTGCTAGCTTCTTGAAACTTGACACAGTAAAGTAGTTTCACGTTCTATCTCTACGTTTTGTTTCCTCTTGATGTAGCCCTAAGCAGTGACTGGCGAGAAACACTTTCATGGAAAGGGGTTGCCAAGCTTCCAAAAATTACAAATCTCCAGAAATCTCAGCAAATATTTTTTCACCCAAACTGGATGATACTTTCAGGTAATGATCAGTACACTAAGGCGACTTGGTTCCCCATATGTCGTTCTGCTATGTTGAAGCGTTCATTTCCAGTAACAGTTTGAATTTTTAGGTTTCACTCTGTTTTCTCCTATATTGATACATGTATTTGGAACTCTAAATCCAACACGGTTTGTGCTAGCTTCTTGAAACTTGACACAGTAAAGTAGTTTCACGTTCTATCTTTATGTTTTCTTTCCTCTTGATGTAGCCCTAAGCAGTGACTGGCGAGAAACACTTCCATGGAAAGGGGTTGCCAAGCTTCCAAAAATTATGAATCTCCAGAAATCTCAGCAAATATTTTTTTAACCCAAACTGGATGAAACTTTCAGGTAATGATCAGTACACTAATGCGACTTGGTTCCCCAAATGTCGTTCTTCTATGTTGAAGCATTCATTTCCAGTAACAGTTTGAATTTTTAGGTTTCACTCTGTTTTCTCCTATATTGATACATGTATTTGGAACTCTAAATCCAACACGGTTTGTGCTAGCTTCTTGAAACTTGACACAGTAAAGTAGTTTCACGTTCTCTCTCTATGTTTTGTTTCCTCTTGATGTAGCCCTAAGCAGTGACTGGCGAGAAACACTTTCATGGAAAGGGGTTGCCAAGCTTCCAAAAATTACGAATCTCCAGAAATCTCAGGAAATGTTTTTTCACCCAAACTGGATGATACTTTCAGGTAATGATCAGTACACTAAGGCGACTTGGTTCCCCAAATTTCGTTCTTCTATGTTGAAGCGTTCATTTCCAGTAACAGTTTGAATTTTTAGGTTTCACTCTGTTTTCTCCTATATTAATACATGTATTTGGAACTCTAAATCCAACACGGTTTGTGCTAGCTTCTTGAAACTTGAAACAGTAAAGTAGTTTCACGTTCTATCTCTATGTTTTGTTTTCTCTTGATGTAGCCCTAAGCACTGACTGGTGTGAAACACTTTCATGGAAAGGGGTTGCCAAGCATCCAAAAATTACGAATCTCCAGAAATCTCAGCAAATATTTTTTCACCCAAACTGGATGATACTTTCAGGTAATGATCAGTACACTAAGGCAACTTGGTTCCCCAAATGTCGTTCTTCTATGTTGAAGCGTTCATTTCCAGTAACAGTTTGAATTTTTAGGTTTCACTCTGTTTTCTCCTATATTGATAGATGTATTTGGAACTCTAAATCCAACACGGTTTGTGCTAGCTTCTTGAAACTTGACACAGTAAAGTAGTTTCACGTTCTGTCTCTATGTTTTGTTTCCTCTTGATGTAGCCCTAAGCAGTGACTGGCGAGAAACACTTCCATGGAAAGGGGTTGCCAAGCTTCCAAAAATTATGAATCTCCAGAAATCTCAGCAAATATTTTTTCACCCAAACTGGATGATACTTTCAGGCAATGATCAGTACACTAAGGCGACTTGGTTCCCCAAATGTCGTTCTTCTATGTTGAAGCGTTCATTTCCAGTAACAGTTTGAATTTTTAGGTTTCACTCTGTTTTCTCCTATATTGATACATGTATTTGGAACTCTAAATCCAACACGGTTTGTGCTAGCTTCTTGAAACTTGACACAGTAAAGTAGTTTCACGTTCTGTCTCTATGTTTTGTTTCCTCTTGATGTAGCCCTAAGCAGTGACTGGCGAGAAACACTTCCATGGAAAGGGGTTTCCAAGCTTCCAAAAATTACGAATCTCCAGAAATCTCAGGAAATGTTTTTTCACCCAAACTGGATGATACTTTCAGGTAATGATCAGTACACTAAGGCGACTTGGTTCCCCAAATTTCGTTCTTCTATGTTGAAGCGTTCATTTCCAGTAACAGTTTGAATTTTTAGGTTTCACTCTGTTTTCTCCTATATTAATACATGTATTTGGAACTCTAAATCCAACACGGTTTGTGCTAGCTTCTTGAAACTTGAAACAGTAAAGTAGTTTCACGTTCTATCTCTATGTTTTGTTTTCTCTTGATGTAGCCCTAAGCACTCACTGGTGTGAAACACTTTCATGGAAAGGGGTTGCCAAGCATCCAAAAATTACGAATCTCCAGAAATCTCAGCAAATATTTTTTCACCCAAACTGGATGATACTTTCAGGTAATGATCAGTACACTAAGGCAACTTGGTTCCCCAAATTTCGTTCTTCTATGTTGAAGCATTCATTTCCAGTAACAGTTTGAATTTTTAGGTTTCACTCTGTTTTCTCCTATATTGATAGATGTATTTGGAACTCTAAATCCAACACGGTTTGTGCTAGCTTCTTGAAACTTGACACAGTAAAGTAGTTTCACGTTCTGTCTCTATGTTTTGTTTCCTCTTGATGTAGCCCTAAGCAGTGACTGGCGAGAAACACTTCCATGGAAAGGGGTTGCCAAGCTTCCAAAAATTACAAATCTCCAGAAATCTCAGCAAATATTTTTTCACCCAAACTGGATGATACTTTCAGGTAATGATCAGTACACTAAGGCGACTTGGTTCCCCATATGTCGTTCTGCTATGTTGAAGCGTTCATTTCCAGTAACAGTTTGAATTTTTAGGTTTCACTCTGTTTTCTCCTATATTGATACATGTATTTGGAACTCTAAATCCAACACGGTTTGTGCTAGCTTCTTGAAACTTGACACAGTAAAGTAGTTTCACGTTCTATCTTTATGTTTTCTTTCCTCTTGATGTAGCCCTAAGCAGTGACTGGCGAGAAACACTTCCATGGAAAGGGGTTGCCAAGCTTCCAAAAATTATGAATCTCCAGAAATCTCAGCAAATATTTTTTTAACCCAAACTGGATGAAACTTTCAGGTAATGATCAGTACACTAATGCGACTTGGTTCCCCAAATGTCGTTCTTCTATGTTGAAGCATTCATTTCCAGTAACAGTTTGAATTTTTAGGTTTCACTCTGTTTTCTCCTATATTGATACATGTATTTGGAACTCTAAATCCAACACGGTTTGTGCTAGCTTCTTGAAACTTGACACAGTAAAGTAGTTTCACGTTCTCTCTCTATGTTTTGTTTCCTCTTGATGTAGCCCTAAGCAGTGACTGGCGAGAAACACTTTCATGGAAAGGGGTTGCCAAGCTTCCAAAAATTACGAATCTCCAGAAATCTCAGGAAATGTTTTTTCACCCAAACTGGATGATACTTTCAGGTAATGATCAGTACACTAAGGCGACTTGGTTCCCCAAATTTCGTTCTTCTATGTTGAAGCGTTCATTTCCAGTAACAGTTTGAATTTTTAGGTTTCACTCTGTTTTCTCCTATATTAATACATGTATTTGGAACTCTAAATCCAACACGGTTTGTGCTAGCTTCTTGAAACTTGAAACAGTAAAGTAGTTTCACGTTCTATCTCTATGTTTTGTTTTCTCTTGATGTAGCCCTAAGCACTGACTGGTGTGAAACACTTTCATGGAAAGGGGTTGCCAAGCATCCAAAAATTACGAATCTCCAGAAATCTCAGCAAATATTTTTTCACCCAAACTGGATGATACTTTCAGGTAATGATCAGTACACTAAGGCAACTTGGTTCCCCAAATGTCGTTCTTCTATGTTGAAGCGTTCATTTCCAGTAACAGTTTGAATTTTTAGGTTTCACTCTGTTTTCTCCTATATTGATAGATGTATTTGGAACTCTAAATCCAACACGGTTTGTGCTAGCTTCTTGAAACTTGACACAGTAAAGTAGTTTCACGTTCTGTCTCTATGTTTTGTTTCCTCTTGATGTAGCCCTAAGCAGTGACTGGCGAGAAACACTTCCATGGAAAGGGGTTGCCAAGCTTCCAAAAATTATGAATCTCCAGAAATCTCAGCAAATATTTTTTCACCCAAACTGGATGATACTTTCAGGCAATGATCAGTACACTAAGGCGACTTGGTTCCCCAAATGTCGTTCTTCTATGTTGAAGCGTTCATTTCCAGTAACAGTTTGAATTTTTAGGTTTCACTCTGTTTTCTCCTATATTGATACATGTATTTGGAACTCTAAATCCAACACGGTTTGTGCTAGCTTCTTGAAACTTGACACAGTAAAGTAGTTTCACGTTCTGTCTCTATGTTTTGTTTCCTCTTGATGTAGCCCTAAGCAGTGACTGGCGAGAAACACTTCCATGGAAAGGGGTTTCCAAGCTTCCAAAAATTACGAATCTCCAGAAATCTCAGGAAATGTTTTTTCACCCAAACTGGATGATACTTTCAGGTAATGATCAGTACACTAAGGCGACTTGGTTCCCCAAATTTCGTTCTTCTATGTTGAAGCGTTCATTTCCAGTAACAGTTTGAATTTTTAGGTTTCACTCTGTTTTCTCCTATATTAATACATGTATTTGGAACTCTAAATCCAACACGGTTTGTGCTAGCTTCTTGAAACTTGAAACAGTAAAGTAGTTTCACGTTCTATCTCTATGTTTTGTTTTCTCTTGATGTAGCCCTAAGCACTCACTGGTGTGAAACACTTTCATGGAAAGGGGTTGCCAAGCATCCAAAAATTACGAATCTCCAGAAATCTCAGCAAATATTTTTTCACCCAAACTGGATGATACTTTCAGGTAATGATCAGTACACTAAGGCAACTTGGTTCCCCAAATTTCGTTCTTCTATGTTGAAGCATTCATTTCCAGTAACAGTTTGAATTTTTAGGTTTCACTCTGTTTTCTCCTATATTGATAGATGTATTTGGAACTCTAAATCCAACACGGTTTGTGCTAGCTTCTTGAAACTTGACACAGTAAAGTAGTTTCACGTTCTGTCTCTATGTTTTGTTTCCTCTTGATGTAGCCCTAAGCAGTGACTGGCGAGAAACAGTTTCATGGAAAGGGGTTGCCAAGCTTCCAAAAGTTACGAATCTCCAGAAATCTCAGCAAATATTTTTTCACCCAAACTGGATGATACTTTCAGGTAATGATCAGTACACTAAGGCGACTTGGTTCCCCAAATGTCGTTCTTCTATGTTGAAGCGTTCATTTCCAGTAACAGTTTGAATTTTTAGGTTTCACTCTGTTTTCTCCTATATTGATACATGTATTTGGAAGTCTAAATCCAACACGGTTTGTGCTAGCTTCTTGAAACTTGACACAGTAAAGTAGTTTCACGTTCTGTCTCTATGTTTTGTTTCCTCTTGATGTAGCCCTAAGCAGTGACTGGCGAGAAACACTTTCATGGAAAAGGGTTGCCAAGCTTCCAAAAATTACGAATCTCCAGAAATCTCAGGAAATGTTTTTTCACCCAAACTGGATGATACTTTCAGGTAATGATCAGTACACTAAGGCGACTTGGTTCCCCAAATGTCGTTCTTCTATGTTGAAGCCTTCATTTCCAGTAACAGTTTGAATTTTTAGGTTTCACTCTGTTTTCTCCTATATTGATACATGTATTTGGAACTCTAAATCCAACACGGTTTGTGCTAGCTTCTTGAAACTTGACACAGTAAAGTAGTTTCACGTTCTGTCTCTATGTTTTGTTTCCTCTTGATGTAGCCCTAAGCAGTGACTGGCGAGAATAACTTCCATGGAAAGGGGTTTCCAAGCTTCCAAAAATTACGAATCTCCAGAAATCTCAGCAAATATTTTTTCACCCAAACTGGATGATACTTTCAGGTAATGATCAGTACACTAAGGCGACTTGGTTCCCCAAATGTCGTTCTTCTATGTTGAAGCCTTCATTTCCAGTAACAGTTTGAATTTTTAGGTTTCACTCTGTTTTCTCCTATATTGATAGATGTATTTGGAACTCTAAATCCAACACGGTTTGTGCTAGCTTCTTGAAACTTGACACAGTAAATTAGTTTCAAGTTCTGTCTCTATGTTTTGTTTCCTCTTGATGTAGCCCTAAGCAGTGACTGGCGAGAAACACTTCCATGGAAAGGGGTTGCCAAGCTTCCAAAAGTTACGAATCTCCAGAAATCTCAGCAAATATTTTTTCACCCAAACTGGATGATACTTTCAGGCAATGATCAGTACACTAAGGCGACTTGGTTCCCCAAATGTCGTTCTTCTATGTTGAAGCGTTCATTTCCAGTAACAGTTTGAATTTTTAGGTTTCACTCTGTTTTCTCCTATATTGATACATGTATTTGGAACTCTAAATCCAACACGGTTTGTGCTAGCTTCTTGAAACTTGACACAGTAAAGTAGTTTCACGTTCTGTCTCTATGTTTTGTTTCCTCTTGATGTAGCCCTAAGCAGTGACTGGCGAGAAACACTTCCATGGAAAGGGGTTGCCAAGCTTCCAAAAATTACGAATCTCCAGAAATCTCAGCAAATATTTTTTCACCCAAACTGGATGATACTTTCAGGCAATGATCAGTACACTAAGGCGACTTGGTTCCCCAAATGTTGTTCTTCTATGTTGAAGCGTTCATTTCCAGTAACAGTTTGAATTTTTAGGTTTCACTCTGTTTTCTCCTATATTGATACATGTATTTGGAACTCTAAATCCAACACGGTTTGTGCTAGCTTCTTGAAACTTGACACAGTAAAGTAGTTTCACGTTCTGTCTCTATGTTTTGTTTCCTCTTGATGTAGCCCTAAGCAGTGACTGGCGAGAAACACTTCCATGGAAAGGGGTTTCCAAGCTTCCAAAAATTACGAATCTCCAGAAATCTCAGCAAATATTTTTTCACCCAAACTGGATGATACTTTCAGGTAATGATCAGTACACTAAGGCGACTTGGTTCCCCAAATTTCGTTCTTCTATGTTGAAGCCTTCATTTCCAGTAACAGTTTGAATTTTTAGGTTTCACTCTGTTTTCTCCTATATTGATAGATGTATTTGGAACTCTAAATCCAACACGGTTTGTGCTAGCTTCTTGAAACTTGACACAGTAAAGTAGTTTCACGTTCTGTCTCTATGTTTTGTTTCCTCTTGATGTAGCCCTAAGCAGTGACTGGCGAGAAACACTTCCATGGAAAGGGGTTGCCAAGCTTCCAAAAATTATGAATCTCCAGAAATCTCAGCAAATAATTTTTCACCCAAACTGGATGATACTTTCAGGCAATGATCAGTACACTAAGGCGACTTGGTTCCCCAAATGTCGTTCTTCTATGTTGAAGCGTTCATTTCCAGTAACAGTTTGAATTTTTAGGTTTCACTCTGTTTTCTCCTATATTGATACATGTATTTGGAACTCTAAATCCAACACGGTTTGTGCTAGCTTCTTGAAACTTGACACAGTAAAGTAGTTTCACGTTCTGTCTCTATGTTTTGTTTCCTCTTGATGTAGCCCTAAGCAGTGACTGGCGAGAAACACTTCCATGGAAAGGGGTTTCCAAGCTTCCAAAAATTACGAATCTCCAGAAATCTCAGCAAATATTTTTTCACCCAAAGTGGATGATACTTTCAGGTAATGATCAGTACACTAAGGCGACTTGGTTCCCCAAATGTCGTTCTTCTATGTTGAAGCCTTCATTTCCAGTAACAGTTTGAATTTTTAGGTTTCACTCTGTTTTCTCCTATATTGATAGATGTATTTGGAACTCTAAATACAACACGGTTTGTGCTAGCTTCTTGAAACTTGACACAGTAAAGTAGTTTCACGTTCTGTCTCTATGTTTTGTTTCCTCTTGATGTAGCCCTAAGCAGTAACTGGCGAGAAACACTTCCATGGAAAGGGGTTGCCAAGCTTCCAAAAATTATGAATCTCCAGAAATCTCAGCAAATATTTTTTCACCCAAACTGGATGATACTTTCAGGCAATGATCAGTACACTAAGGCGACTTGGTTCCCCAAATGTCGTTCTTCTATGTTGAAGCGTTCATTTCCAGTAACAGTTTGAATTTTTAGGTTTCACTCTGTTTTCTCCTATATTGATACATGTATTTGGAACTCTAAATCCAACACGGTTTGTGCTAGCTTCTTGAAACTTGACACAGTAAAGTAGTTTCACGTTCTGTCTCTATGTTTTGTTTCCTCTTGATGTAGCCCTAAGCAGTGACTGGCGAGAAACACTTCCATGGAAAGGGGTTGCCAAGCTTCCAAAAATTACGAATCTCCAGAAATCTCAGCAAATATTTTTTCACCCAAACTGGATGATACTTTCAGGCAATGATCAGTACACTAAGGCGACTTGGTTCCCCAAATGTCGTTCTTCTATGTTGAAGCGTTCATTTCCAGTAACAGTTTGAATTTTTAGGTTTCACTCTGTTTTCTCCTATATTGATACATGTATTTGGAACTCTAAATCCAACACGGTTTGTGCTAGCTTCTTGAAACTTGACACAGTAAAGTAGTTTCACGTTCTGTCTCTATGTTTTGTTTCCTCTTGATGTAGCCCTAAGCAGTGACTGGCGAGAAACACTTCCATGGAAAGGGGTTTCCAAGCTTCCAAAAATTACGAATCTCCAGAAATCTCAGCAAATATTTTTTCACCCAAACTGGATGATACTTTCAGGTAATGATCAGTACACTAAGGCGACTTGGTTCCCCAAATGTCGTTCTTCTATGTTGAAGCCTTCATTTCCAGTAACAGTTTGAATTTTTAGGTTTCACTCTGTTTTCTCCTATATTGATAGATGTATTTGGAACTCTAAATCCAACACGGTTTGTGCTAGCTTCTTGAAACTTGACACAGTAAAGTAGTTTCACGTTCTGTCTCTATGTTTTGTTTCCTCTTGATGTAGCCCTAAGCAGTGACTGGCGAGAAACACTTCCATGGAAAGGGGTTGCCAAGCTTCCAAAAATTATGAATCTCCAGAAATCTCAGCAAATATTTTTTCACCCAAACTGGATGATACTTTCAGGCAATGATCAGTACACTAAGGCGACTTGGTTCCCCAAATGTCGTTCTTCTATGTTGAAGCGTTCATTTCCAGTAACAGTTTGAATTTTTAGGTTTCACTCTGTTTTCTCCTATATTGATACATGTATTTGGAACTCTAAATCCAACACGGTTTGTGCTAGCTTCTTGGAACTTGACACAGTAAAGTAGTTTCACGTTCTGTCTCTATGTTTTGTTTCCTCTTGATGTAGCCCTAAGCAGTGACTGGCGAGAAACACTTCCATGGAAAGGGGTTTCCAAGCTTCCAAAAATTACGAATCTCCAGAAATCTCAGCAAATATTTTTTCACCCAAACTGGATGATACTTTCAGGTAATGATCAGTACACTAAGGCGACTTGGTTCCCCAAATGTCGTTCTTCTATGTTGAAGCCTTCATTTCCAGTAACAGTTTGCATTTTTAGGTTTCACTCTGTTTTCTCCTATATTGATATATGTATTTGGAACTCTAAATCCAACACGGTTTGTGCTAGCTTCTTGAAACTTGACACAGTAAAGTAGTTTCACGTTCTGTCTCTATGTTTTGTTTCCTCTTGATGTAGCCCTAAGCAGTGACTGGCGAGAAACACTTCCATGGAAAGGGGTTGCCAAGCTTCCAAAAATTATGAATCTCCAGAAATCTCAGCAAATATTTTTTCACCCAAACTGGATGATACTTTCAGGCAATGATCAGTACACTAAGGCGACTTGGTTCCCCAAATGTCGTTCTTCTATGTTGAAGCCTTCATTTCCAGTAACAGTTTGAATTTTTAGGTTTCACTCTGTTTTCTCCTATATTGATACATGTATTTGGAACTCTAAATCCAACACGGTTTGTGCTAGCTTCTTGGAACTTGACACAGTAAAGTAGTTTCACGTTCTGTCTCTATGTTTTGTTTCCTCTTGATGTAGCCCTAAGCAGTGACTGGCGAGAAACAGTTTCATGGAAAGGGGTTTCCAAGCTTCCAAAAATTACGAATCTCCAGAAATCTCAGCAAATATTTTTTCACCCAAACTGGATGATACTTTCAGGTAATGATCAGTACACTAAGGCGACTTGGTTCCCCAAATGTCGTTCTTCTATGTTGAAGCGTTCATTTCCAGTAACAGTTTGAATTTTTAGGTTTCACTCTGTTTTCTCCTATATTGATAGATGTATTTGGAACTCTAAATCCAACACGGTTTGTGCTAGCTTCTTGAAACTTGACACAGTAAAGTAGTTTCACGTTCTGTCTCTATGTTTTGTTTCCTCTTGATGTAGCCCTAAGCAGTGACTGGCGAGAAACACTTCCATGGAAAGGGGTTGCCAAGCTTCCAAAAATTATGAATCTCCAGAAATCTCAGCAAATATTTTTTCACCCAAACTGGATGATACTTTCAGGCAATGATCAGTACACTAAGGCGACTTGGTTCCCCAAATGTCGTTCTTCTATGTTGAAGCGTTCATTTCCAGTAACAGTTTGAATTTTTAGGTTTCACTCTGTTTTCTCCTATATTGATACATGTATTTGGAACTCTAAATCCAACACGGTTTGTGCTAGCTTCTTGAAACTTGACACAGTAAAGTAGTTTCACGTTCTGTCTCTATGTTTTGTTTCCTCTTGATGTAGCCCTAAGCAGTGACTGGCGAGAAACACTTCCATGGAAAGGGGTTTCCAAGCTTCCAAAAATTACGAATCTCCAGAAATCTCAGCAAATATTTTTTCACCCAAACTGGATGATACTTTCAGGTAATGATCAGTACATTAAGGCGACTTGGTTCCCCAAATGTCGTTCTTCTATGTTGAAGCCTTCATTTCCAGTAACAGTTTGAATTTTTAGGTTTCACTCTGTTTTCTCCTATATTGATACATGTATTTGGAACTCTAAATCCGACACGGTTTGTGCTAGCTTCTCAAACTTGACACAGTAAAGTAGTTTCACTCTGTCTCTATGTTTTGTTTCCTCTTGATGTAGCCCTAAGCAGTGACTGGCGAGAAACAGTTTCATGGAAAGGGGTTGCCAAGCTTCCAAATGTTACGAATCTCCAGAAATCTCAGCAAATATTTTTTCACCCAAACTGGATGATACTTTCAGGTAATGATTAGTACACTAAGGCGACTTGATTCCCCAAATGTCGTTCTTCTATGTTGAAGCGTTCATTTCCAGTAACAGTTTGAATTTTTAGGTTTCACTCTGTTTTCTCCTATATTGATACATGTATTTGGAACTCTAAATCCAACACGGTTTGTGCTAGCTTCTTGAAACTTGACACAGTAAAGTAGTTTCAGGTTCTGTCTCTATGTTTTGTTTCCTCTTGATGTAGCCCTAAGCAGTGACTGGCGAGAAACACTTCCATGGAAAGGGGTTTCCAAGCTTCCAAAAATTACGAATCTCCAGAAATCTCAGCAAATGTTTTTTCACCCAAACTGGATGATACTTTCAGGTAATGATCAGTACACTAAGGCGACTTGGTTCCCCAAATGTCGTTCTTCTATGTTGAAGCGTTCATTTCCAGTAACAGTTTGAATTTTTAGGTTTCACTCTGTTTTCTCCTATATTGATACATGTATTTGGAACTCTAAATCCGACACGGTTTGTGCTAGCTTCTCAAACTTGACACAGTAAAGTAGTTTCACGTTCTGTCTCTATGTTTTGTTTCCTCTTGATGTAGCCCTAAGCAGTGACTGGCGAGAAACACTTTCATGGAAAGGGGTTGCCAAGCTTCCAAAAGTTACGAATCTCCAGAAATCTCAGCAAATATTTTTTCACCCAAACTGGATGATACTTTCAGGTAATGATCAGTACACTAAGGCGACTTGGTTCCCCAAATGTCGTTCTTCTATGTTGAAGCGTTCATTTCCAGTAACAGTTTGAATTTTTAGGTTTCACTCTGTTTTCTCCTATATTGATACATGTATTTGGAACTCTAAATCCAACACGGTTTGTGCTAGCTTCTTGAAACTTGACACAGTAAAGTAGTTTCACGTTCTGTCTCTATGTTTTGTTTCCTCTTGATGTAGCCCTAAGCAGTGACTGGCGAGAAACACTTCCATGGAAAGGGGTTGCCAAGCTTCCAAAAATTACGAATCTCCAGAAATCTCAGCAAATATTTTTTCACCCAAACTGGATGATACTTTCAGGCAATGATCAGTACACTAAGGCGACTTGGTTCCCCAAATGTCGTTCTTCTATGTTGAAGCGTTCATTTCCAGTAACAGTTTGAATTTTTAGGTTTCACTCTGTTTTCTCCTATATTGATACATGTATTTGGAACTCTAAATCCAACACGGTTTGTGCTAGCTTCTTGAAACTTGACACAGTAAAGTAGTTTCAGGTTCTGTCTCTATGTTGTGTTTCCTCTTGATGTAGCCCTAAGCAGTGACTGGCGAGAAACAGTTTCATGGAAAGGGGTTGCCAAGCTTCCAAAAATTACGAATCTCCAGAAATCTCAGCAAATATTTTTTCACCCAAACTGGATGATACTTTCAGGTAATGATCAGTACACTAAGGCGACTTGGTTCCCCAAATGTCGTTCTTCTATGTTGAAGCGTTCATTTCCAGTAACAGTTTGAATTTTTAGGTTTCACTCTGTTTTCTCCTATATTGATACATGTATTTGGAACTCTAAATCCGACACGGTTTGTGCTAGCTTCTCAAACTTGACACAGTAAAGTAGTTTCACGTTCTGTCTCTATGTTTTGTTTCCTCTTGATGTAGCCCTAAGCAGTGACTGGCGAGAAACAGTTTCATGGAAAGGGGTTGCCAAGCTTCCAAAAATTACGAATCTCCAGAAATCTCAGCAAATATTTTTTCACCCAAACTGGATGATACTTTCAGGTAATGATCAGTACACTAAGGCGACTTGGTTCCCCAAATGTCGTTCTTCTATGTTGAAGCGTTCATTTCCAGTAACAGTTTGAATTTTTAGGTTTCACTCTGTTTTCTCCTATATTGATACATGTATTTGGAACTCTAAATCCAACACGGTTTGTGCTAGCTTCTTGAAACTTGACACAGTAAAGTAGTTTCAGGTTCTGTCTCTATGTTGTGTTTCCTCTTGATGTAGCCCTAAGCAGTGACTGGCGAGAAACAGTTTCATGGAAAGGGGTTGCCAAGCTTCCAAAAATTACGAATCTCCAGAAATCTCAGCAAATATTTTTTCACCCAAACTGGATGATACTTTCAGGTAATGATCAGTACACTAAGGCGACTTGGTTCCCCAAATGTCGTTCTTCTATGTTGAAGCGTTCATTTCCAGTAACAGTTTGAATTTTTAGGTTTCACTCTGTTTTCTCCTATATTGATACATGTATTTGGAACTCTAAATCCGACACGGTTTGTGCTAGCTTCTCAAACTTGACACAGTAAAGTAGTTTCACGTTCTGTCTCTATGTTTTGTTTCCTCTTGATGTAGCCCTAAGCAGTGACTGGCGAGAAACAGTTTCATGGAAAGGGGTTGCCAAGCTTCCAAAAGTTACGAATCTCCAGAAATCTCAGCAAATATTTTTTCACCCAAACTGGATGATACTTTCAGGTAATGATCAGTACACTAAGGCGACTTGGTTCCCCAAATGTCGTTCTTCTATGTTGAAGCGTTCATTTCCAGTAACAGTTTGAATTTTTAGGTTTCACTCTGTTTTCTCCTATATTGATACATGTATTTGGAACTCTAAATCCAACACGGTTTGTGCTAGCTTCTTGAAACTTGACACAGTAAAGTAGTTTCACGTTCTGTCTCTATGTTTTGTTTCCTCTTGATGTAGCCCTAAGCAGTGACTGGCGAGAAACACTTTCATGGAAAGGGGTTGCCAAGGTTCCAAAAATTACGAATCTCCAGAAATCTCAGGAAATATTTTTTCACCCAAACTGGATGATACTTTCAGGTAATGATCAGTGCACTAAGGCGACTTGGTTCCCCAAATTTCGTTCTTCTATGTTGAAGCGTTCATTTCCAGTAACAGTTTGAATTTTTAGGTTTCACTCTGTTTTCTCCTATATTGATAGATGTATTTGGAACTCTAAATCCAACACGGTTTGTGCTAGCTTCTTGAAACTTGACACAGTAAAGTAGTTTCACGTTCTGTCTCTATGTTTTGTTTCCTCTTGATGTAGCCCTAAGCAGTGACTGGCAAGAAACACTTCCATGGAAAGGGGTTGCCAAGCTTCCAAAAATTACGAATCTCCAGAAATCTCAGCAAATATTTTTTCACCCAAACTGGATGATACTTTCAGGCAATGATCAGTACACTAAGGCGACTTGGTTCCCCAAATGTCGTTCTTCTATGTTGAAGCGTTCATTTCCAGTAACAGTTTGAATTTTTAGGTTTCACTCTGTTTTCTCCTATATTGATACATGTATTTGGAACTCTAAATCCAACACGGTTTGTGCTAGCTTCTTGAAACTTGACACAGTAAAGTAGTTTCAGGTTCTGTCTCTATGTTTTGTTTCCTCTTGATGTAGCCCTAAGCAGTGACTGGCGAGAAACAGTTTCATGGAAAGGGGTTGCCAAGCTTCCAAAAATTACGAATCTCCAGAAATCTCAGCAAATATTTTTTCACCCAAACTGGATGATACTTTCAGGTAATGATCAGTACACCAAGGCGACTTGGTTCCCCAAATGTCGTTCTTCTATGTTGAAGCCTTCATTTCCAGTAACAGTTTGAATTTTTAGGTTTCACTCTGTTTTCTCCTATATTGATACATGTATTTGGAACTCTAAATCCGACACGGTTTGTGCTAGCTTCTCAAACTTGACACAGTAAAGTAGTTTCACGTTCTGTCTCTATGTTTTGTTTCCTCTTGATGTAGCCCTAAGCAGTGACTGGCGAGAAACAGTTTCATGGAAAGGGGTTGCCAGCTTCCAAAAGTTACGAATCTCCAGAAATCTCAGCAAATATTTTTTCACCCAAACTGGATGATACTTTCAGGTAATGATCAGTACACTAAGGCGACTTGGTTCCCCAAATGTCGTTCTTCTATGTTGAAGCATTCATTTCCAGTAACAGTTTGAATTTTTAGGTTTCACTCTGTTTTCTCCTATATTGATACATGTATTTGGAACTCTAAATCCAACACGGTTTGTGCTAGCTTCTTGAAACTTGACACAGTAAAGTAGTTTCACGTTCTGTCTCTATGTTTTGTTTCCTCTTGATGTAGCCCTAAGCAGTGACTGGCGAGAAACACTTTCATGGAAAGGGGTTGCCAAGGTTCCAAAAATTACGAATCTCCAGAAATCTCAGGAAATGTTTTTTCACCCAAACTGAATGATACTTTCAGGTAATGATCAGTACACTAAGGCGACTTGGTTCCCCAAATTTCGTTCTTCTATGTTGAAGCGTTCATTTCCAGTAACAGTTTGAATTTTTAGGTTTCACTCTGTTTTCTCCTACATTAATACATGTATTTGGAACTCTAAATCCAACACGGTTTGTGCTAGCTTCTTGAAACTTGAAACAGTAAAGTAGTTTCACGTTCTATCTCTATGTTTTGTTTTCTCTTGATGTAGCCCTAAGCACTGACTGGTGTGAAACACTTTCATGGAAAGGGGTTGCCAAGCATCCAAAAATTACGAATCTCCAGAAATCTCAGCAAATATTTTTTCACCCAAACTGGATGATACTTTCAGGTAATGATCAGTACACTAAGGCGACTTGGTTCCCCAAATGTCGTTCTTCTATGTTGAAGCGTTCATTTCCAGTAACAGTTTGAATTTTTAGGTTTCACTCTGTTTTCTCCTATATTGATACATGTATTTGGAACTCTAAATCCAACACGGTTTGTGCTAGCTTCTTGAAACTTGACACAGTAAAGTAGTTTCACGTTCTGTCTCTATGTTTTGTTTCCTCTTGATGTAGCCCTAAGCAGTGACTGGCGAGAAACACTTTCATGGAAAGGGGTTGCCAAGCTTCCAAAAATTACGAATCTCCAGAAATCTCAGGAAATGTTTTTTCACCCAAACTGGATGATACTTTCAGGTAATGATCAGTACACTAAGGCGACTTGGTTCCCCAAATGTCGTTCTTCTATGTTGAAGCGTTCATTTCCAGTAACAGTTTGAATTTTTAGGTTTCACTCTGTTTTCTCCTATATTGATACATGTATTTGGAACTCTAAATCCAACACGGTTTGTGCTAGCTTCTTGAAACTTGACACAGTAAAGTAGTTTCACGTTCTATCTCTATGTTTTGTTTCCTCTTGATGTAGCTCTAAGCAGTGACTGGCGAGAAACACTTCCATGGAAAGGGGTTTCCAAGCTTCCAAAAATTACGAATCTCCAGAAATCTCAGCAAATATTTTTTCACCCAAACTGGATGATACTTTCAGGTAATGATCAGTACACTAAGGCGACTTGGTTCCCCAAATGTCGTTCTTCTATGTTGAAGCATTCATTTCCAGTAACAGTTTGAATTTTTAGGTTTCACTCTGTTTTCTCCTATATTGATACATGTATTTGGAACTCTAAATCCGACACGGTTTGTGCTAGCTTCTCAAACTTGACACAGTAAAGTAGTTTCACGTTCTGTCTCTATGTTTTGTTTCCTCTTGATGTAGCCCTAAGCAGTGACTGGCGAGAAACAGTTTCATGGAAAGGGGTTGCCAAGCTTCCAAAAGTTACGAATCTCCAGAAATCTCAGCAAATATTTTTTCACCCAAACTGGATGATACTTTCAGGTAATGATCAGTACACTAAGGCGACTTGGTTCCCCAAATGTCGTTCTTCTATGTTGAAGCGTTCATTTCCAGTAACAGTTTGAATTTTTAGGTTTCACTCTGTTTTCTCCTATATTGATAGATGTATTTGGAACTCTAAATCCAACACGGTTTGTGCTAGCTTCTTGAAACTTGACACAGTAAAGTAGTTTCACGTTCTGTCTCTATGTTTTGTTTCCTCTTGATGTAGCCCTAAGCAGTGACTGGCAAGAAACACTTCCATGGAAAGGGGTTGCCAAGCTTCCAAAAATTACGAATCTCCAGAAATCTCAGCAAATATTTTTTCACCCAAACTGGATGATACTTTCAGGCAATGATCAGTACACTAAGGCGACTTGGTTCCCCAAATGTCGTTCTTCTATGTTGAAGCGTTCATTTCCAGTAACAGTTTGAATTTTTAGGTTTCACTCTGTTTTCTCCTATATTGATACATGTATTTGGAACTCTAAATCCAACACGGTTTGTGCTAGCTTCTTGAAACTTGACACAGTAAAGTAGTTTCAGGTTCTGTCTCTATGTTTTGTTTCCTCTTGATGTAGCCCTAAGCAGTGACTGGCGAGAAACAGTTTCATGGAAAGGGGTTGCCAAGCTTCCAAAAATTACGAATCTCCAGAAATCTCAGCAAATATTTTTTCACCCAAACTGGATGATACTTTCAGGTAATGATCAGTACACTAAGGCGACTTGGTTCCCCAAATGTCGTTCTTCTATGTTGAAGCCTTCATTTCCAGTAACAGTT
This sequence comes from Spermophilus citellus, assembly GCF_964194105.1. NCBI lineage: Eukaryota > Metazoa > Chordata > Mammalia > Rodentia > Sciuridae > Spermophilus > Spermophilus citellus. Next base: position 33,726 of record NW_027672741.1, on the reverse strand, counting down.
TGAATTTTTAGGTTTCACTCTGTTTTCTCCTATATTGATACATGTATTTGGAACTCTAAATCCGACACGGTTTGTGCTAGCTTCTCAAACTTGACACAGTAAAGTAGTTTCACGTTCTGTCTCTATGTTTTGTTTCCTCTTGATGTAGCCCTAAGCAGTGACTGGCGAGAAACAGTTTCATGGAAAGGGGTTGCCAGCTTCCAAAAGTTACGAATCTCCAGAAATCTCAGCAAATATTTTTTCACCCAAACTGGATGATACTTTCAGGTAATGATCAGTACACTAAGGCGACTTGGTTCCCCAAATGTCGTTCTTCTATGTTGAAGCATTCATTTCCAGTAACAGTTTGAATTTTTAGGTTTCACTCTGTTTTCTCCTATATTGATACATGTATTTGGAACTCTAAATCCAACACGGTTTGTGCTAGCTTCTTGAAACTTGACACAGTAAAGTAGTTTCACGTTCTGTCTCTATGTTTTGTTTCCTCTTGATGTAGCCCTAAGCAGTGACTGGCGAGAAACACTTTCATGGAAAGGGGTTGCCAAGGTTCCAAAAATTACGAATCTCCAGAAATCTCAGGAAATGTTTTTTCACCCAAACTGAATGATACTTTCAGGTAATGATCAGTACACTAAGGCGACTTGGTTCCCCAAATTTCGTTCTTCTATGTTGAAGCGTTCATTTCCAGTAACAGTTTGAATTTTTAGGTTTCACTCTGTTTTCTCCTACATTAATACATGTATTTGGAACTCTAAATCCAACACGGTTTGTGCTAGCTTCTTGAAACTTGAAACAGTAAAGTAGTTTCACGTTCTATCTCTATGTTTTGTTTTCTCTTGATGTAGCCCTAAGCACTGACTGGTGTGAAACACTTTCATGGAAAGGGGTTGCCAAGCATCCAAAAATTACGAATCTCCAGAAATCTCAGCAAATATTTTTTCACCCAAACTGGATGATACTTTCAGGTAATGATCAGTACACTAAGGCGACTTGGTTCCCCAAATGTCGTTCTTCTATGTTGAAGCGTTCATTTCCAGTAACAGTTTGAATTTTTAGGTTTCACTCTGTTTTCTCCTATATTGATACATGTATTTGGAACTCTAAATCCAACACGGTTTGTGCTAGCTTCTTGAAACTTGACACAGTAAAGTAGTTTCACGTTCTGTCTCTATGTTTTGTTTCCTCTTGATGTAGCCCTAAGCAGTGACTGGCGAGAAACACTTTCATGGAAAGGGGTTGCCAAGCTTCCAAAAATTACGAATCTCCAGAAATCTCAGGAAATGTTTTTTCACCCAAACTGGATGATACTTTCAGGTAATGATCAGTACACTAAGGCGACTTGGTTCCCCAAATGTCGTTCTTCTATGTTGAAGCGTTCATTTCCAGTAACAGTTTGAATTTTTAGGTTTCACTCTGTTTTCTCCTATATTGATACATGTATTTGGAACTCTAAATCCAACACGGTTTGTGCTAGCTTCTTGAAACTTGACACAGTAAAGTAGTTTCACGTTCTATCTCTATGTTTTGTTTCCTCTTGATGTAGCTCTAAGCAGTGACTGGCGAGAAACACTTCCATGGAAAGGGGTTTCCAAGCTTCCAAAAATTACGAATCTCCAGAAATCTCAGCAAATATTTTTTCACCCAAACTGGATGATACTTTCAGGTAATGATCAGTACACTAAGGCGACTTGGTTCCCCAAATGTCGTTCTTCTATGTTGAAGCATTCATTTCCAGTAACAGTTTGAATTTTTAGGTTTCACTCTGTTTTCTCCTATATTGATACATGTATTTGGAACTCTAAATCCGACACGGTTTGTGCTAGCTTCTCAAACTTGACACAGTAAAGTAGTTTCACGTTCTGTCTCTATGTTTTGTTTCCTCTTGATGTAGCCCTAAGCAGTGACTGGCGAGAAACACTTCCATGGAAAGGGGTTGCCAAGCTTCCAAAAGTTACGAATCTCCAGAAATCTCAGCAAATATTTTTTCACCCAAACTGGATGATACTTTCAGGTAATGATCAGTACACTAAGGCGACTTGGTTCCCCAAATGTCGTTCTTCTATGTTGAAGCGTTCATTTCCAGTAACAGTTTGAATTTTTAGGTTTCACTCTGTTTTCTCCTATATTGATACATGTATTTGGAACTCTAAATCCAACACGGTTTGTGCTAGCTTCTTGAAACTTGACACAGTAAAGTAGTTTCACGTTCTGTCTCTATGTTTTGTTTCCTCTTGATGTAGCCCTAAGCAGTGACTGGCGAGAAACACTTTCATGGAAAAGGGTTGCCAAGCTTCCAAAAATTACGAATCTCCAGAAATCTCAGGAAATGTTTTTTCACCCAAACTGGATGATACTTTCAGGTAATGATCAGTACACTAAGGCGACTTGGTTCCCCAAATTTCGTTCTTCTATGTTGAAGCGTTCATTTCCAGTAACAGTTTGAATTTTTAGGTTTCACTCTGTTTTCTCCTATATTAATACATGTATTTGGAACTCTAAATCCAACACGGTTTGTGCTAGCTTCTTGAAACTTGAAACAGTAAAGTAGTTTCACGTTCTATCTCTATGTTTTGTTTTCTCTTGATGTAGCCCTAAGCACTGACTGGTGTGAAACACTTTCATGGAAAGGGGTTGCCAAGCATCCAAAAATTACGAATCTCCAGAAATCTCAGCAAATATTTTTTCACCCAAACTGGATGATACTTTCAGGTAATGATCAGTACACTAAGGCGACTTGGTTCCCCAAATTTCATTCTTCTATGTTGAAGCGTTCATTTCCAGTAACAGTTTGAATTTTTAGGTTTCACTCTGTTTTCTCCTATATTGATAGATGTATTTGGAACTCTAAATCCAACACGGTTTGTGCTAGCTTCTTGAAACTTGACACAGTAAAGTAGTTTCACGTTCTGTCTCTATGTTTTGTTTCCTCTTGATGTAGCCCTAAGCAGTGACTGGCGAGAAACACTTCCATGGAAAGGGGTTGCCAAGCTTCCAAAAATTACGAATCTCCAGAAATCTCAGCAAATATTTTTTCACCCAAACTGGATGATACTTTCAGGCAATGATCAGTACACTAAGGCGACTTGGTTCCCCAAATGTCGTTCTTCTATGTTGAAGCGTTCATTTCCAGTAACAGTTTGAATTTTTAGGTTTCACTCTGTTTTCTCCTATATTGATACATGTATTTGGAACTCTAAATCCAACACGGTTTGTGCTAGCTTCTTGAAACTTGACACAGTAAAGTAGTTTCAGGTTCTGTCTCTATGTTGTGTTTCCTCTTGATGTAGCCCTAAGCAGTGACTGGCGAGAAACAGTTTCATGGAAAGGGGTTGCCAAGCTTCCAAAAATTACGAATCTCCAGAAATCTCAGCAAATATTTTTTCACCCAAACTGGATGATACTTTCAGGTAATGATCAGTACACTAAGGCGACTTGGTTCCCCAAATGTCGTTCTTCTATGTTGAAGCCTTCATTTCCAGTAACAGTTTGAATTTTTAGGTTTCACTCTGTTTTCTCCTATATTGATACATGTATTTGGAACTCTAAATCCGACACGGTTTGTGCTAGCTTCTCAAACTTGACACAGTAAAGTAGTTTCACGTTCTGTCTCTATGTTTTGTTTCCTCTTGATGTAGCCCTAAGCAGTGACTGGCGAGAAACAGTTTCATGGAAAGGGGTTGCCAAGCTTCCAAAAGTTACGAATCTCCAGAAATCTCAGCAAATATTTTTTCACCCAAACTGGATGATACTTTCAGGTAATGATCAGTACACTAAGGCGACTTGGTTCCCCAAATGTCGTTCTTCTATGTTGAAGCGTTCATTTCCAGTAACAGTTTGAATTTTTAGGATTCACTCTGTTTTCTCCTATATTGATACATGTATTTGGAACTCTAAATCCAACACGGTTTGTGCTAGCTTCTTGAAACTTGACACAGTAAAGTAGTTTCACGTTCTGTCTCTATGTTTTGTTTCCTCTTGATGTAGCCCTAAGCAGTGACTGGCGAGAAACACTTTCATGGAAAGGGGTTGCCAAGGTTCCAAAAATTACGAATCTCCAGAAATCTCAGGAAATATTTTTTCACCCAAACTGGATGATACTTTCAGGTAATGATCAGTACACTAAGGCGACTTGGTTCCCCAAATTTTGTTCTTCTATGTTGAAGCGTTCATTTCCAGTAACAGTTTGAATTTTTAGGTTTCACTCTGTTTTCTCCTATATTGATAGATGTATTTGGAACTCTAAATCCAACACGGTTTGTGCTAGCTTCTTGAAACTTGACACAGTAAAGTAGTTTCACGTTCTGTCTCTATGTTTTGTTTCCTCTTGATGTAGCCCTAAGCAGTGACTGGCAAGAAACACTTCCATGGAAAGGGGTTGCCAAGCTTCCAAAAATTACGAATCTCCAGAAATCTCAGCAAATATTTTTTCACCCAAACTGGATGATACTTTCAGGCAATGATCAGTACACTAAGGCGACTTGGTTCCCCAAATGTCGTTCTTCTATGTTGAAGCGTTCATTTCCAGTAACAGTTTGAATTTTTAGGTTTCACTCTGTTTTCTCCTATATTGATAGATGTATTTGGAACTCTAAATCCAACACGGTTTGTGCTAGCTTCTTGAAACTTGACACAGTAAAGTAGTTTCACGTTCTGTCTCTATGTTTTGTTTCCTCTTGATGTAGCTCTAAGCAGTGACTGGCGAGAAACACTTCCATGGAAAGGGGTTTCCAAGCTTCCAAAAATTACGAATCTCCAGAAATCTCAGCAAATATTTTTTCACCCAAACTGGATGATACTTTCAGGTAATGATCAGTACACTAAGGCGACTTGGTTCCCCAAATGTCGTTCTTCTATGTTGAAGCATTCATTTCCAGTAACAGTTTGAATTTTTAGGTTTCACTCTGTTTTCTCCTATATTGATACATGTATTTGGAACTCTAAATCCGACACGGTTTGTGCTAGCTTCTCAAACTTGACACAGTAAAGTAGTTTCACGTTCTGTCTCTATGTTTTGTTTCCTCTTGATGTAGCCCTAAGCAGTGACTGGCGAGAAACAGTTTCATGGAAAGGGGTTGCCAAGCTTCCAAAAGTTACGAATCTCCAGAAATCTCAGCAAATATTTTTTCACCCAAACTGGATGATACTTTCAGGTAATGATCAGTACACTAAGGCGACTTGGTTCCCCAAATGTCGTTCTTCTATGTTGAAGCGTTCATTTCCAGTAACAGTTTGAATTTTTAGGTTTCACTCTGTTTTCTCCTATATTGATACATGTATTTGGAACTCTAAATCCAACACGGTTTGTGCTAGCTTCTTGAAACTTGACACAGTAAAGTAGTTTCACGTTCTGTCTCTATGTTTTGTTTCCTCTTGATGTAGCCCTAAGCAGTGACTGGCGAGAAACACTTTCATGGAAAAGGGTTGCCAAGCTTCCAAAAATTACGAGTCTCCAGAAATCTCAGGAAATGTTTTTTCACCCAAACTGGATGATACTTTCAGGTAATGATCAGTACACTAAGGCGACTTGGTTCCCCAAATTTCGTTCTTCTATGTTGAAGCGTTCATTTCCAGTAACAGTTTGAATTTTTAGGTTTCACTCTGTTTTCTCCTATATTGATACATGTATTTGGAACTCTAAATCCGACACGGTTTGTGCTAGCTTCTCAAACTTGACACAGTAAAGTAGTTTCACGTTCTGTCTCTATGTTTTGTTTCCTCTTGATGTAGCCCTAAGCAGTGACTGGCGAGAAACAGTTTCATGGAAAGGGGTTGCCAAGCTTCCAAAAGTTACGAATCTCCAGAAATCTCAGCAAATATTTTTTCACCCAAACTGGATGATACTTTCAGGTAATGATCAGTACACTAAGGCGACTTGGTTCCCCAAATGTCGTTCTTCTATGTTGAAGCATTCATTTCCAGTAACAGTTTGAATTTTTAGGTTTCACTCTGTTTTCTCCTATATTGATACATGTATTTGGAACTCTAAATCCAACACGGTTTGTGCTAGCTTCTTGAAACTTGACACAGTAAAGTAGTTTCACGTTCTGTCTCTATGTTTTGTTTCCTCTTGATGTAGCCCTAAGCAGTGACTGGCGAGAAACACTTTCATGGAAAGGGGTTGCCAAGGTTCCAAAAATTACGAATCTCCAGAAATCTCAGGAAATGTTTTTTCACCCAAACTGGATGATACTTTCAGGTAATGATCAGTACACTAAGGCGACTTGGTTCCCCAAATTTCGTTCTTCTATGTTGAAGCGTTCATTTCCAGTAACAGTTTGAATTTTTAGGTTTCACTCTGTTTTCTCCTATATTAATACATGTATTTGGAACTCTAAATCCAACACGGTTTGTGCTAGCTTCTTGAAACTTGAAACAGTAAAGTAGTTTCACGTTCTATCTCTATGTTTTGTTTTCTCTTGATGTAGCCCTAAGCACTGACTGGTGTGAAACACTTTCATGGAAAGGGGTTGCCAAGCATCCAAAAATTACGAATCTCCAGAAATCTCAGCAAATATTTTTTCACCCAAACTGGATGATACTTTCAGGTAATGATCAGTACACTAAGGCGACTTGGTTCCCCAAATGTCGTTCTTCTATGTTGAAGCGTTCATTTCCAGTAACAGTTTGAATTTTTAGGTTTCACTCTGTTTTCTCCTATATTGATACATGTATTTGGAACTCTAAATCCAACACGGTTTGTGCTAGCTTCTTGAAACTTGACACAGTAAAGTAGTTTCACGTTCTGTCTCTATGTTTTGTTTCCTCTTGATGTAGCCCTAAGCAGTGACTGGCGAGAAACACTTTCATGGAAAGGGGTTGCCAAGCTTCCAAAAATTACGAATCTCCAGAAATCTCAGGAAATGTTTTTTCACCCAAACTGGATGATACTTTCAGGTAATGATCAGTACACTAAGGCGACTTGGTTCCCCAAATGTCGTTCTTCTATGTTGAAGCGTTCATTTCCAGTAACAGTTTGAATTTTTAGGTTTCACTCTGTTTTCTCCTATATTGATAGATGTATTTGGAACTCTAAATCCAACACGGTTTGTGCTAGCTTCTTGAAACTTGACACAGTAAAGTAGTTTCATGTTCTATCTCTATGTTTTGTTTCCTCTTGATGTAGCTCTAAGCAGTGACTGGCGAGAAACACTTCCATGGAAAGGGGTTTCCAAGCTTCCAAAAATTACGAATCTCCAGAAATCTCAGCAAATATTTTTTCACCCAAACTGGATGATACTTTCAGGTAATGATCAGTACACTAAGGCGACTTGGTTCCCCAAATGTCGTTCTTCTATGTTGAAGCATTCATTTCCAGTAACAGTTTGAATTTTTAGGTTTCACTCTGTTTTCTCCTATATTGATACATGTATTTGGAACTCTAAATCCGACACGGTTTGTGCTAGCTTCTCAAACTTGACACAGTAAAGTAGTTTCACGTTCTGTCTCTATGTTTTGTTTCCTCTTGATGTAGCCCTAAGCAGTGACTGGCGAGAAACAGTTTCATGGAAAGGGGTTGCCAAGCTTCCAAAAGTTACGAATCTCCAGAAATCTCAGCAAATATTTTTTCACCCAAACTGGATGATACTTTCAGGTAATGATCAGTACACTAAGGCGACTTGGTTCCCCAAATGTCGTTCTTCTATGTTGAAGCGTTCATTTCCAGTAACAGTTTGAATTTTTAGGTTTCACTCTGTTTTCTCCTATATTGATACATGTATTTGGAACTCTAAATCCAACACGGTTTGTGCTAGCTTCTTGAAACTTGACACAGTAAAGTAGTTTCACGTTCTGTCTCTATGTTTTGTTTCCTCTTGATGTAGCCCTAAGCAGTGACTGGCGAGAAACACTTTCATGGAAAAGGGTTGCCAAGCTTCCAAAAATTACGAATCTCCAGAAATCTCAGGAAATGTTTTTTCACCCAAACTGGATGATACTTTCAGGTAATGATCAGTACACTAAGGCGACTTGGTTCCCCAAATTTCGTTCTTCTATGTTGAAGCGTTCATTTCCAGTAACAGTTTGAATTTTTAGGTTTCACTCTGTTTTCTCCTATATTAATACATGTATTTGGAACTCTAAATCCAACACGGTTTGTGCTAGCTTCTTGAAACTTGAAACAGTAAAGTAGTTTCACGTTCTATCTCTATGTTTTGTTTTCTCTTGATGTAGCCCTAAGCACTGACTGGTGTGAAACACTTTCATGGAAAGGGGTTGCCAAGCATCCAAAAATTACGAATCTCCAGAAATCTCAGCAAATATTTTTTCACCCAAACTGGATGATACTTTCAGGTAATGATCAGTACACTAAGGCGACTTGGTTTCCCAAATTTCATTCTTCTATGTTGAAGCGTTCATTTCCAGTAACAGTTTGAATTTTTAGGTTTCACTCTGTTTTCTCCTATATTGATAGATGTATTTGGAACTCTAAATCCAACACGGTTTGTGCTAGCTTCTTGAAACTTGACACAGTAAAGTAGTTTCACGTTCTGTCTCTATGTTTTGTTTCCTCTTGATGTAGCCCTAAGCAGTGACTGGCGAGAAACACTTCCATGGAAAGGGGTTGCCAAGCTTCCAAAAATTACGAATCTCCAGAAATCTCAGCAAATATTTTTTCACCCAAACTGGATGATACTTTCAGGCAATGATCAGTACACTAAGGCGACTTGGTTCCCCAAATGTCGTTCTTCTATGTTGAAGCGTTCATTTCCAGTAACAGTTTGAATTTTTAGGTTTCACTCTGTTTTCTCCTATATTGATACATGTATTTGGAACTCTAAATCCAACACGGTTTGTGCTAGCTTCTTGAAACTTGACACAGTAAAGTAGTTTCAGGTTCTGTCTCTATGTTGTGTTTCCTCTTGATGTAGCCCTAAGCAGTGACTGGCGAGAAACAGTTTCATGGAAAGGGGTTGCCAAGCTTCCAAAAATTACGAATCTCCAGAAATCTCAGCAAATATTTTTTCACCCAAACTGGATGATACTTTCAGGTAATGATCAGTACACTAAGGCGACTTGGTTCCCCAAATGTCGTTCTTCTATGTTGAAGCCTTCATTTCCAGTAACAGTTTGAATTTTTAGGTTTCACTCTGTTTTCTCCTATATTGATACATGTATTTGGAACTCTAAATCCGACACGGTTTGTGCTAGCTTCTCAAACTTGACACAGTAAAGTAGTTTCACGTTCTGTCTCTATGTTTTGTTTCCTCTTGATGTAGCCCTAAGCAGTGACTGGCGAGAAACAGTTTCATGGAAAGGGGTTGCCAAGCTTCCAAAAGTTACGAATCTCCAGAAATCTCAGCAAATATTTTTTCACCCAAACTGGATGATACTTTCAGGTAATGATCAGTACACTAAGGCGACTTGGTTCCCCAAATGTCGTTCTTCTATGTTGAAGCGTTCATTTCCAGTAACAGTTTGAATTTTTAGGTTTCACTCTGTTTTCTCCTATATTGATACATGTATTTGGAACTCTAAATCCAACACGGTTTGTGCTAGCTTCTTGAAACTTGACACAGTAAAGTAGTTTCACGTTCTGTCTCTATGTTTTGTTTCCTCTTGATGTAGCCCTAAGCAGTGACTGGCGAGAAACACTTTCATGGAAAGGGGTTGCCAAGGTTCCAAAAATTACGAATCTCCAGAAATCTCAGGAAATATTTTTTCACCCAAACTGGATGATACTTTCAGGTAATGATCAGTACACTAAGGCGACTTGGTTCCCCAAATTTTGTTCTTCTATGTTGAAGCGTTCATTTCCAGTAACAGTTTGAATTTTTAGGTTTCACTCTGTTTTCTCCTATATTGATAGATGTATTTGGAACTCTAAATCCAACACGGTTTGTGCTAGCTTCTTGAAACTTGACACAGTAAAGTAGTTTCACGTTCTGTCTCTATGTTTTGTTTCCTCTTGATGTAGCCCTAAGCAGTGACTGGCAAGAAACACTTCCATGGAAAGGGGTTGCCAAGCTTCCAAAAATTACGAATCTCCAGAAATCTCAGCAAATATTTTTTCACCCAAACTGGATGATACTTTCAGGCAATGATCAGTACACTAAGTCGACTTGGTTCCCCAAATGTCGTTCTTCTATGTTGAAGCGTTCATTTCCAGTAACAGTTTGAATTTTTAGGTTTCACTCTGTTTTCTCCTATATTGATAGATGTATTTGGAACTCTAAATCCAACACGGTTTGTGCTAGCTTCTTGAAACTTGACACAGTAAAGTAGTTTCACGTTCTGTCTCTATGTTTTGTTTCCTCTTGATGTAGCTCTAAGCAGTGACTGGCGAGAAACACTTCCATGGAAAGGGGTTTCCAAGCTTCCAAAAATTACGAATCTCCAGAAATCTCTGCAAATATTTTTTCACCCAAACTGGATGATACTTTCAGGTAATGATCAGTACACTAAGGCGACTTGGTTCCCCAAATGTCGTTCTTCTATGTTGAAGCATTCATTTCCAGTAACAGTTTGAATTTTTAGGTTTCACTCTGTTTTCTCCTATATTGATACATGTATTTGGAACTCTAAATCCGACACGGTTTGTGCTAGCTTCTCAAACTTGACACAGTAAAGTAGTTTCACGTTCTGTCTCTATGTTTTGTTTCCTCTTGATGTAGCCCTAAGCAGTGACTGGCGAGAAACAGTTTCATGGAAAGGGGTTGCCAAGCTTCCAAAAGTTACGAATCTCCAGAAATCTCAGCAAATATTTTTTCACCCAAACTGGATGATACTTTCAGGTAATGATCAGTACACTAAGGCGACTTGGTTCCCCAAATGTCGTTCTTCTATGTTGAAGCGTTCATTTCCAGTAACAGTTTGAATTTTTAGGTTTCACTCTGTTTTCTCCTATATTGATACATGTATTTGGAACTCTAAATCCAACACGGTTTGTGCTAGCTTCTTGAAACTTGACACAGTAAAGTAGTTTCACGTTCTGTCTCTATGTTTTGTTTCCTCTTGATGTAGCCCTAAGCAGTGACTGGCGAGAAACACTTTCATGGAAAAGGGTTGCCAAGCTTCCAAAAATTACGAGTCTCCAGAAATCTCAGGAAATGTTTTTTCACCCAAACTGGATGATACTTTCAGGTAATGATCAGTACACTAAGGCGACTTGGTTCCCCAAATTTCGTTCTTCTATGTTGAAGCGTTCATTTCCAGTAACAGTTTGAATTTTTAGGTTTCACTCTGTTTTCTCCTATATTAATACATGTATTTGGAACTCTAAATCCAACACGGTTTGTGCTAGCTTCTTGAAACTTGAAACAGTAAAGTAGTTTCACGTTCTATCTCTATGTTTTGTTTTCTCTTGATGTAGCCCTAAGCACTGACTGGTGTGAAACACTTTCATGGAAAGGGGTTGCCAAGCTTCCAAAAATTACGAATCTCCAGAAATCTCAGCAAATATTTTTTCACCCAAACTGGATGATACTTTCAGGTAATGATCAGTACACTAAGGCGACTTGGTTCCCCAAATTTCGTTCTTCTATGTTGAAGCGTTCATTTCCAGTAACAGTTTGAATTTTTAGGTTTCACTCTGTTTTCTCCTATATTGATAGATGTATTTGGAACTCTAAATCCAACACGGTTTGTGCTAGCTTCTTGAAACTTGACACAGTAAAGTAGTTCCACGTTCTGTCTCTATGTTTTGTTTCCTCTTGATGTAGCCCTAAGCAGTGACTGGCGAGAAACACTTCCATGGAAAGGGGTTGCCAAGCTTCCAAAAATTATGAATCTCCAGAAATCTCAGCAAATATATTTTCACCCAAACTGGATGATACTTTCAGGCAATGATCAGTACACTAAGGCGACTTGGTTCCCCAAATGTCGTTCTTCTATGTTGAAGCGTTCATTTCCAGTAACAGTTTGAATTTTTAGGTTTCACTCTGTTTTCTCCTATATTGATACATGTATTTGGAACTCTAAATCCAACACGGTTTGTGCTAGCTTCTTGAAACTTGACACAGTAAAGTAGTTTCACGTTCTGTCTCTATGTTTTGTTTCCTCTTGATGTAGCCCTAAGCAGTGACTGGCGAGAAACACTTCCATGGAAAGGGGTTGCCAAGCTTCCAAAAATTATGAATCTCCAGAAATCTCAGCAAATATTTTTTCACCCAAACTGGATGATACTTTCAGGCAATGATCAGTACACTAAGGCGACTTGGTTCCCCAAATGTCGTTCTTCTATGTTGAAGCGTTCATTTCCAGTAACAGTTTGAATTTTTAGGTTTCACTCTGTTTTCTCCTATATTGATACATGTATTTGGAACTCTAAATCCAACACGGTTTGTGCTAGCTTCTTGAAACTTGACACAGTAAAGTAGTTTCACGTTCTGTCTCTATGTTTTGTTTCCTCTTGATGTAGCCCTAAGCAGTGACTGGCGAGAAACACTTCCATGGAAAGGGGTTGCCAAGCTTCCAAAAATTATGAATCTCCAGAAATCTCAGCAAATATTTTTTCACCCAAACTGGATGATACTTTCAGGAAATGATCAGTACACTAAGGCGACTTGGTTCCCCAAATGTCGTTCTTCTATGTTGAAGCGTTCATTTCCAGTAACAGTTTGAATTTTTAGGTTTCACTCTGTTTTCTCCTATATTGATACATGTATTTGGAACTCTAAATCCAACACGGTTTGTGCTAGCTTCTTGAAACTTGACACAGTAAAGTAGTTTCACGTTCTGTCTCTATGTTTTGTTTCCTCTTGATGTAGCCCTAAGCAGTGACTGGCGAGAAACACTTCCATGGAAAGGGGTTTCCAAGCTTCCAAAAATTACGAATCTCCAGAAATCTCAGCAAATATTTTTTCACCCAAACTGGATGATACTTTCAGGTAATGATCAGTACACTAAGGCGACTTGGTTCCCCAAATGTCGTTCTTCTATGTTGAAGCATTCATTTCCAGTAACAGTTTGAATTTTTAGGTTTCACTCTGTTTTCTCCTATATTGATACATGTATTTGGAACTCTAAATCCGACACGGTTTGTGCTAGCTTCTCAAACTTGACACAGTAAAGTAGTTTCACGTTCTGTCTCTATGTTTTGTTTCCTCTTGATGTAGCCCTAAGCAGTGACTGGCGAGAAACAGTTTCATGGAAAGGGGTTGCCAAGCTTCCAAAAATTACGAATCTCCAGAAATCTCAGCAAATATTTTTTCACCCAAACTGGATGATACTTTCAGGTAATGATCAGTACACTAAGGCGACTTGGTTCCCCAAATGTCGTTCTTCTATGTTGAAGCGTTCATTTCCAGTAACAGTTTGAATTTTTAGGTTTCACTCTGTTTTCTCCTATATTGATACATGTATTTGGAACTCTAAATCCAACACGGTTTGTGCTAGCTTCTTGAAACTTGACACAGTAAAGTAGTTTCACGTTCTGTCTCTATGTTTTGTTTCCTCTTGATGTAGCCCTAAGCAGTGACTGGCGAGAAACACTTTCATGGAAAGGGGTTGCCAAGCTTCCAAAAATTACGAATCTCCAGAAATCTCAGCAAATATTTTTTCACCCAAACTGGATGATACTTTCAGGTAATGATCAGTACACTAAGGCGACTTGGTTCCCCAAATGTCGTTCTTCTATGTTGAAGCGTTCATTTCCAGTAACAGTTTGAATTTTTAGGTTTCACTCTGTTTTCTCCTATATTGATACATGTATTTGGAACTCTAAATCCAACACGGTTTGTGCTAGCTTCTTGAAACTTGACACAGTAAAGTAGTTTCACGTTCTGTCTCTATGTTTTGTTTCCTCTTGATGTAGCCCTAAGCAGTGACTGGCGAGAAACACTTTCATGGAAAGGGGTTGCCAAGCTTCCAAAAATTACGAATCTCCAGAAATCTCAGCAAATATTTTTTCACCCAAACTGGATGATACTTTCAGGTAATGATCAGTACACTAAGGCGACTTGGTTCCCCAAATGTCGTTCTTCTATGTTGAAGCGTTCATTTCCAGTAACAGTTTGAATTTTTAGGTTTCACTCTGTTTTCTCCTATATTGATACATGTATTTGGAACTCTAAATCCAACACGGTTTGTGCTAGCTTCTTGAAACTTGACACAGTAAAGTAGTTTCACGTTCTGTCTCTATGTTTTGTTTCCTCTTGATGTAGCCCTAAGCAGTGACAGGTGAGAAACACTTCCATGGAAAGGGGTTTCCAAGCTTCCAAAAATTACGAATCTCCAGAAATCTCAGCAAATATTTTTTCACCCAAACTGGATGATACTTTCAGGTAATGATCAGTACACTAAGGCGACTTGGTTCCCCAAATGTCGTTCTTCTATGTTGAAGCATTCATTTCCAGTAACAGTTTGAATTTTTAGGTTTCACTCTGTTTTCTCCTATATTGATACATGTATTTGGAACTCTAAATCCGACACGGTTTGTGCTAGCTTCTCAAACTTGACACAGTAAAGTAGTTTCACGTTCTGTCTCTATGTTTTGTTTCCTCTTGATGTAGCCCTAAGCAGTGACTGGCGAGAAACAGTTTCATGGAAAGGGGTTGCCAAGCTTCCAAAAGTTACGAATCTCCAGAAATCTCAGCAAATATTTTTTCACCCAAACTGGATGATACTTTCAGGTAATCATCAGTACACTAAGGCGACTTGGTTCCCCAAATGTCGTTCTTCTATGTTGAAGCGTTCATTTCCAGTAACAGTTTGAATTTTTAGGTTTCACTCTGTTTTCTCCTATATTGATACATGTATTTGGAACTCTAAATCCAACACGGTTTGTGCTAGCTTCCTGAAACTTGACACAGTAAAGTAGTTTCACGTTCTGTCTCTATGTTTTGTTTCCTCTTGATGTAGCCCTAAGCAGTGACTGGCGAGAAACACTTTCATGGAAAAGGGTTGCCAAGCTTCCAAAAATTACGAATCTCCAGAAATCTCAGGAAATGTTTTTTCACCCAAACTGGATGATACTTTCAGGTAATGATCAGTACACTAAAGCGACTTGGTTCCCCAAATTTCGTTCTTCTATGTTGAAGCGTTCATTTCCAGTAACAGTTTGAATTTTTAGGTTTCACTCTGTTTTCTCCTATATTGATACATGTATTTGGAACTCTAAATCCAACACGGTTTGTGCTAGCTTCTTGAAACTTGACACAGTAAAGTAGTTTCACGTTCTGTCTCTATGTTTTGTTTCCTCTTGATGTAGCCCTAAGCAGTGACTGGCGAGAAACACTTTCATGGAAAGGGGTTGCCAAGCTTCCAAAAATTATGAATCTCCAGAAATCTCAGCAAATATTTTTTCACCCAAACTGGATGATACTTTCAGGAAATGATCAGTACACTAAGGCGACTTGGTTCCCCAAATGTCGTTCTTCTATGTTGAAGTGTTCATTTCCAGTAACAGTTTGAATTTTTAGGTTTCACTCTGTTTTCTCCTATATTGATACATGTATTTGGAACTCTAAATCCAACACGGTTTGTGCTAGCTTCTTGAAACTTGACACAGTAAAGTAGTTTCACGTTCTGTCTCTATGTTTTGTTTCCTCTTGATGTAGCCCTAAGCAGTGACTGGCGAGAAACACTTCCATGGAAAGGGGTTTCCAAGCTTCCAAAAATTACGAATCTCCAGAAATCTCAGCAAATATTTTTTCACCCAAACTGGATGATACTTTCAGGTAATGATCAGTACACTAAGGCGACTTGGTTCCCCAAATGTCGTTCTTCTATGTTGAAGCATTCATTTCCAGTAACAGTTTGAATTTTTAGGTTTCACTCTGTTTTCTCCTATATTGATACATGTATTTGGAACTCTAAATCCGACACGGTTTGTGCTAGCTTCTCAAACTTGACACAGTAAAGTAGTTTCACGTTCTGTCTCTATGTTTTGTTTCCTCTTGATGTAGCCCTAAGCAGTGACTGGCGAGAAACACTTTCATGGAAAGGGGTTGCCAAGCTTCCAAAAATTACGAATCTCCAGAAATCTCAGCAAATATTTTTTCACCCAAACTGGATGATACTTTCAGGTAATGATCAGTACACTAAGGCGACTTGGTTCCCCAAATGTCGTTCTTCTATGTTGAAGCGTTCATTTCCAGTAACAGTTTGAATTTTTAGGTTTCACTCTGTTTTCTCCTATATTGATACATGTATTTGGAACTCTAAATCCAACACGGTTTGTGCTAGCTTCTTGAAACTTGACACAGTAAAGTAGTTTCACGTTCTGTCTCTATGTTTTGTTTCCTCTTGATGTAGCCCTAAGCAGTGACTGGCGAGAAACACTTTCATGGAAAGGGGTTGCCAAGCTTCCAAAAATTACGAATCTCCAGAAATCTCAGCAAATATTTTTTCACCCAAACTGGATGATACTTTCAGGTAATGATCAGTACACTAAGGCGACTTGGTTCCCCAAATGTCGTTCTTCTATGTTGAAGCGTTCATTTCCAGTAACAGTTTGAATTTTTAGGTTTCACTCTGTTTTCTCCTATATTGATACATGTATTTGGAACTCTAAATCCAACACGGTTTGTGCTAGCTTCTTGAAACTTGACACAGTAAAGTAGTTTCACGTTCTGTCTCTATGTTTTGTTTCCTCTTGATGTAGCCCTAAGCAGTGACTGGCGAGAAACACTTTCATGGAAAGGGGTTTCCAAGCTTCCAAAAATTACGAATCTCCAGAAATCTCAGCAAATATTTTTTCACCCAAACTGGATGATACTTTCAGGTAATGATCAGTACACTAAGGCGACTTGGTTCCCCAAATGTCGTTCTTCTATGTTGAAGCGTTCATTTCCAGTAACAGTTTGAATTTTTAGGTTTCACTCTGTTTTCTCCTATATTGATACATGTATTTGGAACTCTAAATCCAACACGGTTTGTGCTAGCTTCTTGAAACTTGACACAGTAAAGTAGTTTCACGTTCTGTCTCTATGTTTTGTTTCCTCTTGATGTAGCCCTAAGCAGTGACAGGTGAGAAACACTTCCATGGAAAGGGGTTTCCAAGCTTCCAAAAATTACGAATCTCCAGAAATCTCAGCAAATATTTTTTCACCCAAACTGGATGATACTTTCAGGTAATGATCAGTACAATAAGGCGACTTGGTTCCCCAAATGTCGTTCTTCTATGTTGAAGCGTTCATTTCCAGTAACAGTTTGAATTTTTAGGTTTCACTCTGTTTTCTCCTATATTGATACATGTATTTGGAACTCTAAATCCGACACGGTTTGTGCTAGCTTCTCAAACTTGACACAGTAAAGTAGTTTCACGTTCTGTCTCTATGTTTTGTTTCCTCTTGATGTAGCCCTAAGCAGTGACTGGCGAGAAACAGTTTCATGGAAAGGGGTTGCCAAGCTTCCAAAAGTTACGAATCTCCAGAAATCTCAGCAAATATTTTTTCACCCAAACTGGATGATACTTTCAGGTAATCATCAGTACACTAAGGCGACTTGGTTCCCCAAATGTCGTTCTTCTATGTTGAAGCGTTCATTTCCAGTAACAGTTTGAATTTTTAGGTTTCACTCTGTTTTCTCCTATATTGATACATGTATTTGGAACTCTAAATCCAACACGGTTTGTGCTAGCTTCCTGAAACTTGACACAGTAAAGTAGTTTCACGTTCTGTCTCTATGTTTTGTTTCCTCTTGATGTAGCCCTAAGCAGTGACTGGCGAGAAACACTTTCATGGAAAAGGGTTGCCAAGCTTCCAAAAATTACGAATCTCCAGAAATCTCAGGAAATGTTTTTTCACCCAAACTGGATGATACTTTCAGGTAATGATCAGTACACTAAGGCGACTTGGTTCCCCAAATTTCGTTCTTCTATGTTGAAGCGTTCATTTCCAGTAACAGTTTGAATTTTTAGGTTTCACTCTGTTTTCTCCTATATTGATACATGTATTTGGAACTCTAAATCCAACACGGTTTGTGCTAGCTTCTTGAAACTTGACACAGTAAAGTAGTTTCACGTTCTGTCTCTATGTTTTGTTTCCTCTTGATGTAGCCCTAAGCAGTGACTGGCGAGAAACACTTTCATGGAAAGGGGTTGCCAAGCTTCCAAAAATTACGAATCTCCAGAAATCTCAGCAAATATTTTTTCACCCAAACTGGATGATACTTTCAGGTAATGATCAGTACACTAAGGCGACTTGGTTCCCCAAATGTCGTTCTTCTATGTTGAAGCGTTCATTTCCAGTAACAGTTTGAATTTTTAGGTTTCACTCTGTTTTCTCCTATATTGATACATGTATTTGGAACTCTAAATCCAACACGGTTTGTGCTAGCTTCTTGAAACTTGACACAGTAAAGTAGTTTCACGTTCTGTCTCTATGTTTTGTTTCCTCTTGATGTAGCCCTAAGCCGTGACTGGCGAGAAACACTTTCATGGAAAGGGGTTGCCAAGCTTCCAAAAATTACGAATCTCCAGAAATCTCAGCAAATATTTTTTCACCCAAACTGGATGATACTTTCAGGTAATGATCAGTACACTAAGGCGACTTGGTTCCCCAAATGTCGTTCTTCTATGTTGAAGCGTTCATTTCCAGTAACAGTTTGAATTTTTAGGTTTCACTCTGTTTTCTCCTATATTGATACATGTATTTGGAACTCTAAATCCAACACGGTTTGTGCTAGCTTCTTGAAACTTGACACAGTAAAGTAGTTTCACGTTCTGTCTCTATGTTTTGTTTCCTCTTGATGTAGCCCTAAGCAGTGACAGGTGAGAAACACTTCCATGGAAAGGGGTTTCCAAGCTTCCAAAAATTACGAATCTCCAGAAATCTCAGCAAATATTTTTTCACCCAAACTGGATGATACTTTCAGGTAATGATCAGTACACTAAGGCGACTTGGTTCCCCAAATGTCGTTCTTCTATGTTGAAGCATTCATTTCCAGTAACAGTTTGAATTTTTAGGTTTCACTCTGTTTTCTCCTATATTGATACATGTATTTGGAACTCTAAATCCGACACGGTTTGTGCTAGCTTCTCAAACTTGACACAGTAAAGTAGTTTCACGTTCTGTCTCTATGTTTTGTTTCCTCTTGATGTAGCCCTAAGCAGTGACTGGCGAGAAACACTTTCATGGAAAAGGGTTGCCAAGCTTCCAAAAATTACGAATCTCCAGAAATCTCAGGAAATGTTTTTTCACCCAAACTGGATGATACTTTCAGGTAATGATCAGTACACTAAGGCGACTTGGTTCCCCAAATTTCGTTCTTCTATGTTGAAGCGTTCATTTCCAGTAACAGTTTGAATTTTTAGGTTTCACTCTGTTTTCTCCTATATTAATACATGTATTTGGAACTCTAAATCCAACACGGTTTGTGCTAGCTTCTTGAAACTTGAAACAGTAAAGTAGTTTCACGTTCTATCTCTATGTTTTGTTTTCTCTTGATGTAGCCCTAAGCACTGACTGGTGTGAAACACTTTCATGGAAAGGGGTTGCCAAGCATCCAAAAATTACGAATCTCCAGAAATCTCAGCAAATATTTTTTCACCCAAACTGGATGATACTTTCAGGTAATGATCAGTACACTAAGGCGACTTGGTTCCCCAAATTTCGTTCTTCTATGTTGAAGCGTTCATTTCCAGTAACAGTTTGAATTTTTAGGTTTCACTCTGTTTTCTCCTATATTGATACATGTATTTGGAACTCTAAATCCAACACGGTTTGTGCTAGCTTCTTGAAACTTGACACAGTAAAGTAGTTTCACGTTCTGTCTCTATGTTTTGTTTCCTCTTGATGTAGCTCTAAGCAGTGACTGGCGAGGAACACTTCCATGGAAAGGGGTTGCCAAGCTTCCAAAAATTACGAATCTCCAGAAATCTCAGCAAATATTTTTTCACCCAAACTGGATGATACTTTCAGGCAATGATCAGTACACTAAGGCGACTTGGTTCCCCAAATGTCGTTCTTCTATGTTGAAGCGTTCATTTCCAGTAACAGTTTGAATTTTTAGGTTTCACTCTGTTTTCTCCTATATTGATACATGTATTTGGAACTCTAAATCCAACACGGTTTGTGCTAGCTTCTCAAACTTGACACAGTAAAGTAGTTTCACGTTCTGTCTCTATGTTTTGTTTTCTCTTGATGTAGCCCTAAGCAGTGACTGGCGAGAAACAGTTTCATGGAAAGGGGTTGCCAAGCTTCCAAAAGTTACGAATCTCCAGAAATCTCAGCAAATATTTTTTCACCCAAACTGGATGATACTTTCAGGTAATCATCAGTACACTAAGGCGACTTGGTTCCCCAAATGTCGTTCTTCTATGTTGAAGCGTTCATTTCCAGTAACAGTTTGAATTTTTAGGTTTCACTCTGTTTTCTCCTATATTGATACATGTATTTGGAACTCTAAATCCAACACGGTTTGTGCTAGCTTCCTGAAACTTGACACAGTAAAGTAGTTTCACGTTCTGTCTCTATGTTTTGTTTCCTCTTGATGTAGCCCTAAGCAGTGACTGGCGAGAAACACTTTCATGGAAAAGGGTTGCCAAGCTTCCAAAAATTACGAATCTCCAGAAATCTCAGGAAAAGTTTTTTCACCCAAACTGGATGATACTTTCAGGTAATGATCAGTACACTAAGGCGACTTGGTTCCCCAAATTTCGTTCTTCTATGTTGAAGCGTTCATTTCCAGTAACAGTTTGAATTTTTAGGTTTCACTCTGTTTTCTCCTATATTAATACATGTATTTGGAACTCTAAATCCAACACGGTTTGTGCTAGCTTCTTGAAACTTGACACAGTAAAGTAGTTTCACGTTCTGTCTCTATGTTTTGTTTCCTCTTGATGTAGCCCTAAGCAGTGACTGGCGAGAAACACTTCCATGGAAAGGGGTTTCCAAGCTTCCAAAAATTACGAATCTCCAGAAATCTCAGCAAATATTTTTTCACCCAAACTGGATGATACTTTCAGGTAATGATCAGTACACTAAGGCGACTTGGTTCCCCAAATGTCGTTCTTCTATGTTGAAGCATTCATTTCCAGTAACAGTTTGAATTTTTAGGTTTCACTCTGTTTTCTCCTATATTGATACATGTATTTGGAACTCTAAATCCGACACGGTTTGTGCTAGCTTCTCAAACTTGACACAGTAAAGTAGTTTCACGTTCTGTCTCTATGTTTTGTTTCCTCTTGATGTAGCCCTAAGCAGTGACTGGCGAGAAACAGTTTCATGGAAAGGGGTTGCCAAGCTTCCAAAAGTTACGAATCTCCAGAAATCTCAGCAAATATTTTTTCACCCAAACTGGATGATACTTTCAGGTAATGATCAGTACACTAAGGCGACTTGGTTCCCCAAATGTCGTTCTTCTATGTTGAAGCGTTCATTTCCAGTAACAGTTTGAATTTTTAGGTTTCACTCTGTTTTCTCCTATATTGATACATGTATTTGGAACTCTAAATCCAACACGGTTTGTGCTAGCTTCTTGAAACTTGACACAGTAAAGTAGTTTCACGTTCTGTCTCTATGTTTTGTTTCCTCTTGATGTAGCCCTAAGCAGTGACTGGCGAGAAACACTTCCATGGAAAGGGGTTTCCAAGCTTCCAAAAATTACGAATCTCCAGAAATCTCAGCAAATATTTTTTCACCCAAACTGGATGATACTTTCAGGTAATGATCAGTACACTAAGGCGACTTGGTTCCCCAAATGTCGTTCTTCTATGTTGAAGCATTCATTTCCAGTAACAGTTTGAATTTTTAGGTTTCACTCTGTTTTCTCCTATATTAATACATGTATTTGGAACTCTAAATCCAACACGGTTTGTGCTAGCTTCTTGAAACTTGAAACAGTAAAGTAGTTTCACGTTCTATCTCTATGTTTTGTTTTCTCTTGATGTAGCCCTAAGCACTGACTGATGTGAAACACTTTCATGGAAAGGGGTTGCCAAGCATCCAAAAATTACGAATCTCCAGAAATCTCAGCAAATATTTTTTCACCCAAACTGGATGATACTTTCAGGTAATGATCAGTACACTAAGGCGACTTGGTTCCCCAAATTTCGTTCTTCTATGTTGAAGCGTTCATTTCCAGTAACAGTTTGAATTTTTAGGTTTCACTCTGTTTTCTCCTATATTGATAGATGTATTTGGAACTCTAAATCCAACACGGTTTGTGCTAGCTTCTTGAAACTTGACACAGTAAAGTAGTTTCACGTTCTGTCTCTATGTTTTGTTTCCTCTTGATGTAGCCCTAAGCAGTGACTGGCGAGAAACACTTCCATGGAAAGGGGTTGCCAAGCTTCCAAAAATTACGAATCTCCAGAAATCTCAGCAAATATTTTTTCACCCAAACTGGATGATACTTTCAGGTAATGATCAGTACACTAAGGCGACTTGGTTCCCCAAATGTCGTTCTTCTATGTTGAAGCCTTCATTTCCAGTAACAGTTTGAATTTTTAGGTTTCACTCTGTTTTCTCCTATATTGATACATGTATTTGGAACTCTAAATCCGACACGGTTTGTGCTAGCTTCTCAAACTTGACACAGTAAAGTAGTTTCACGTTCTGTCTCTATGTTTTGTTTCCTCTTGATGTAGCCCTAAGCAGTGACTGGCGAGAAACAGTTTCATGGAAAGGGGTTGCCAAGCTTCCAAAAGTTACGAATCTCCAGAAATCTCAGCAAATATTTTTTCACCCAAACTGGATGATACTTTCAGGTAATGATCAGTACACTAAGGCGACTTGATTCCCCAAATGTCGTTCTTCTATGTTGAAGCGTTCATGTCCAGTAACAGTTTGAATTTTTAGGTTTCACTCTGTTTTCTCCTATATTGATACATGTATTTGGAACTCTAAATCCAACACGGTTTGTGCTAGCTTCTTGAAACTTGACACAGTAAAGTAGTTTCACGTTCTGTCTCTATGTTTTGTTTCCTCTTGATGTAGCCCTAAGCAGTGACTGGCGAGAAACACTTTCATGGAAAGGGGTTGCCAAGCTTCCAAAAATTACGAATCTCCAGAAATCTCAGCAAATATTTTTTCACCCAAACTGGATGATACTTTCAGGTAATGATCAGTACACTAAGGCGACTTGGTTCCCCAAATGTCGTTCTTCTATGTTGAAGCGTTCATTTCCAGTAACAGTTTGAATTTTTAGGTTTCACTCTGTTTTCTGCTATATTGATACATGTATTTGGAACTCTAAATCCAACACGGTTTGTGCTAGCTTCTTGAAACTTGACACAGTAAAGTAGTTTCACGTTCTGTCTCTATGTTTTGTTTCCTCTTGATGTAGCCCTAAGCAGTGACTGGCGAGAAACACTTTCATGGAAAGGGGTTGCCAAGCTTCCAAAAATTACGAATCTCCAGAAATCTCAGGAAATGTTTTTTCACCCAAACTGGATGATACTTTCAGGTAATGATCAGTACACTAAGGCGACTTGGTTCCCCAAATTTCGTTCTTCTATGTTGAAGCGTTCATTTCCAGTAACAGTTTGAATTTTTAGGTTTCACTCTGTTTTCTCCTATATTAATACATGTATTTGGAACTCTAAATCCAACACGGTTTGTGCTAGCTTCTTGAAACTTGAAACAGTAAAGTAGTTTCACGTTCTATCTCTATGTTTTGTTTTCTCTTGATGTAGCCCTAAGCACTGACAGGTGTGAAACACGTTCATGGAAAGGGGTTGCCAAGCATCCAAAAATTACGAATCTCCAGAAATCTCAGCAAATATTTTTTCACCCAAACTGGATGATACTTTCAGGTAATGATCAGTACACTAAGGCGACTTGGTTCCCCAAATTTCGTTCTTCTATGTTGAAGCGTTCATTTCCAGTAACAGTTTGAATTTTTAGGTTTCACTCTGTTTTCTCCTATATTGATAGATGTATTTGGAACTCTAAATCCGACACGGTTTGTGCTAGCTTCTCAAACTTGACACAGTAAAGTAGTTTCACGTTCTGTCTCTATGTTTTGTTTCCTCTTGATGTAGCCCTAAGCAGTGACTGGCGAGAAACAGTTTCATGGAAAGGGGTTGCCAAGCTTCCAAAAGTTACGAATCTCCAGAAATCTCAGCAAATATTTTTTCACCCAAACTGGATGATACTTTCAGGTAATGATCAGTACACTAAGGCGACTTGATTCCCCAAATGTCGTTCTTCTATGTTGAAGCGTTCATTTCCAGTAACAGTTTGAATTTTTAGGTTTCACTCTGTTTTCTCCTATATTGATACATGTATTTGGAACTAAATCCAACACGGTTTGTGCTAGCTTCTTGAAACTTGACACAGTAAAGTAGTTTCACGTTCTGTCTCTATGTTTTGTTTCCTCTTGATGTAGCCCTAAGCAGTGACTGGCGAGAAACACTTTCATGGAAAGGGGTTGCCAAGCTTCCAAAAATTACGAATCTCCAGAAATCTCAGCAAATATTTTTTCACCCAAACTGGATGATACTTTCAGGTAATGATCAGTACACTAAGGCGACTTGGTTCCCCAAATGTCGTTCTTCTATGTTGAAGCGTTCATTTCCAGTAACAGTTTGAATTTTTAGGTTTCACTCTGTTTTCTCCTATATTGATACATGTATTTGGAACTCTAAACCCAACACGGTTTGTGCTAGCTTCTTGAAACTTGACACAGTAAAGTAGTTTCACGTTCTGTCTCTATGTTTTGTTTCCTCTTGATGTAGCCCTAAGCAGTGACTGGCGAGAAACACTTTCATGGAAAGGGGTTGCGAAGCTTCCAAAAAATACGAATCTCCAGAAATCTCAGGAAATGTTTTTTCACCCAAACTGGATGATACTTTCAGGTAATGATCAGTACACTAAGGCGACTTGGTTCCCCAAATTTCGTTCTTCTATGTTGAAGCGTTCATTTCCAGTAACAGTTTGAATTTTTAGGTTTCACTCTGTTTTCTCCTATATTAATACATGTATTTGGAACTCTAAATCCAACACGGTTTGTGCTAGCTTCTCAAACTTGACACAGTAAAGTAGTTTCACGTTCTGTCTCTATGTTTTGTTTCCTCTTGATGTAGCCCTAAGCAGTGACTGGCGAGAAACAGTTTCATGGAAAGGGGTTGCCAAGCTTCCAAAAGTTACGAATCTCCAGAAATCTCAGCAAATATTTTTTCACCCAAACTGGATGATACTTTCAGGTAATGATCAGTACACTAAGGCGACTTGGTTCCCCAAATGTCGTTCTTCTATGTTGAAGCGTTCATTTCCAGTAACAGTTTGAATTTTTAGGTTTCACTCTGTTTTCTCCTATATTGATACATGTATTTGGAACTCTAAATCCAACACGGTTTGTGCTAGCTTCTTGAAACTTGACACAGTAAAGTAGTTTCACGTTCTGTCTCTATGTTTTGTTTCCTCTTGATGTAGCCCTAAGCAGTGACTGGCGAGAAACGCTTTCATGGAAAAGGGTTGCCAAGCTTCCAAAAATTACGAATCTCCAGAAATCTCAGGAAATGTTTTTTCACCCAAACTGGATGATACTTTCAGGTAATGATCAGTACACTAAGGCGACTTGGTTCCCCAAATTTCGTTCTTCTATGTTGAAGCGTTCATTTCCAGTAACAGTTTGAATTTTTAGGTTTCACTCTGTTTTCTCCTATATTAATACATGTATTTGGAACTCTAAATCCAACACGGTTTGTGCTAGCTTCTTGAAACTTGAAACAGTAAAGTAGTTTCACGTTCTATCTCTATGTTTTGTTTTCTCTTGATGTAGCCCTAAGCACTGACTGGTGTGAAACACTTTCATGGAAAGGGGTTGCCAAGCATCCAAAAATTACGAATCTCCAGAAATCTCAGCAAATATTTTTTCACCCAAACTGGATGATACTTTCAGGTAATGATCAGTACACTAAGGCGACTTGGTTCCCCAAATTTCGTTCTTCTATGTTGAAGCGTTCATTTCCAGTAACAGTTTGAATTTTTAGGTTTCACTCTATTTTCTCCTATATTGATAGATGTATTTGGAACTCTAAATCCAACACGGTTTGTGCTAGCTTCTTGAAACTTGACACAGTAAAGTAGTTTCACGTTCTGTCTCTATGTTTTGTTTCCTCTTGATGTAGCCCTAAGCAGTGACTGGCGAGAAACACTTCCATGGAAAGTGGTTGCCAAGCTTCCAAAAATTACGAATCTCCAGAAATCTCAGCAAATATTTTTTCACCCAAACTGGATGATACTTTCAGGCAAAGATCAGTACACTAAGGCGACTTGGTTCCCCAAATGTCGTTCTTCTATGTTGAAGCGTTCATTTCCAGTAACAGTTTGAATTTTTAGGTTTCACTCTGTTTTCTCCTATATTGATACATGTATTTGGAACTCTAAATCCAACACGGTTTGTGCTAGCTTCTTGAAACTTGACACAGTAAAGTAGTTTCACGTTCTGTCTCTATGTTTTGTTTCCTCTTGATGTAGCCCTAAGCAGTGACTGGCGAGAAACACTTCCATGGAAAGGGGTTTCCAAGCTTCCAAAAATTACGAATCTCCAGAAATCTCAGCAAATATTTTTTCACCCAAACTGGATGATACTTTCAGGTAATGATCAGTACACTAAGGCGACTTGGTTCCCCAAATGTCGTTCTTCTATGTTGAAGCCTTCATTTCCAGTAACAGTTTGAATTTTTAGATTTCACTCTGTTTTCTCCTATATTGATACATGTATTTGGAACTCTAAATCCGACACGGTTTGTGCTAGCTTCTCAAACTTGACACAGTAAAGTAGTTTCACGTTCTGTCTCTATGTTTTGTTTCCTCTTGATGTAGCCCTAAGCAGTGACTGGCGAGAAACAGTTTCATGGAAAGGGGTTGCCAAGCTTCCAAAAGTTACGAATCTCCAGAAATCTCAGCAAATATTTTTTCACCCAAACTGGATGATACTTTCAGGTAATGATCAGTACACTAAGGCGACTTGATTCCCCAAATGTCGTTCTTCTATGTTGAAGCGTTCATTTCCAGTAACAGTTTGAATTTTTAGGTTTCACTCTGTTTTCTCCTATATTGATACATGTATTTGGAACTCTAAATCCAACACGGTTTGTGCTAGCTTCTTGAAAGTTGACACAGTAAAGTAGTTTCACGTTCTGTCTCTATGTTTTGTTTCCTCTTGATGTAGCCCTAAGCAGTGACTGGCGAGAAACACTTTAATGGAAAGGGGTTGCCAAGCTTCCAAAAATTACGAATCTCCAGAAATCTCAGCAAATATTTTTTCACCCAAACTGGATGATACTTTCAGGTAATGATCAGTACACTAAGGCGACTTGGTTCCCCAAATGTCGTTCTTCTATGTTGAAGCGTTCATTTCCAGTAACAGTTTGAATTTTTAGGTTTCACTCTGTTTTCTCCTATATTGATACATGTATTTGGAACTCTAAATCCAACACGGTTTGTGCTAGCTTCTTGAAACTTGACACAGTAAAGTAGTTTCACGTTCTGTCTCTATGTTTTGTTTCCTCTTGATGTAGCCCTAAGCAGTGACTGGCGAGAAACACTTTCATGGAAAGGGGTTGCCAAGGTTCCAAAAATTACGAATCTCCAGAAATCTCAGGAAATGTTTTTTCACCCAAACTGGATGATACTTTCAGGTAATGATCAGTACACTAAGGCGACTTGGTTCCCCAAATTTCGTTCTTCTATGTTGAAGCGTTCATTTCCAGTAACAGTTTGAATTTTTAGGTTTCACTCTGTTTTCTCCTATATTAATACATGTATTTGGAACTCTAAATCCAACACGGTTTGTGCTAGCTTCTTGAAACTTGAAACAGTAAAGTAGTTTCACGTTCTATCTCTATGTTTTGTTTTCTCTTGATGTAGCCCTAAGCACTGACTGGTGTGAAACACTTTCATGGAAAGGGGTTGCCAAGCATCCAAAAATTACGAATCTCCAGAAATCTCAGCAAATATTTTTTTCACCCAAACTGGATGATACTTTCAGGTAATGATCAGTACACTAAGGCGACTTGGTTCCCCAAATTTCGTTCTTCTATGTTGAAGCGTTCATTTCCAGTAACAGTTTGAATTTTTAGGTTTCACTCTGTTTTCTCCTATATTGATAGATGTATTTGGAACTCTAAATCCAACACGGTTTGTGCTAGCTTCTTGAAACTTGACACAGTAAAGTAGTTTCACGTTCTGTCTCTATGTTTTGTTTCCTCTTGATGTAGCACTAAGAGGTGACTGGCGAGAAACACTTCCATGGAAAGGGGTTGCCAAGCTTCCAAAAATTACGAATCTCCAGAAATCTCAGCAAATATTTTTTCACCCAAACTGGATGATACTTTCAGGTAATGATCAGTACACTAAGGCGACTTGGTTCCCCAAATGTCGTTCTTCTATGTTGAAGCCTTCATTTCCAGTAACAGTTTGAATTTTTAGGTTTCACTCTGTTTTCTCCTATATTGATACATGTATTTGGAACTCTAAATCCGACACGGTTTGTGCTAGCTTCTCAAACTTGACACAGTAAAGTAGTTTCACGTTCTGTCTCTATGTTTTGTTTCCTCTTGATGTAGCCCTAAGCAGTGACTGGCGAGAAACAGTTTCATGGAAAGGGGTTGCCAAGCTTCCAAAAGTTACGAATCTCCAGAAATCTCAGCAAATATTTTTTCACCCAAACTGGATGATATTTTCAGGTAATGATCAGTACACTAAGGCGACTTGATTCCCCAAATGTCGTTCTTCTATGTTGAAGCGTTCATGTCCAGTAACAGTTTGAATTTTTAGGTTTCACTCTGTTTTCTCCTATATTGATACATGTATTTGGAACTCTAAATCCAACACGGTTTGTGCTAGCTTCTTGAAACTTGACACAGTAAAGTAGTTTCACGTTCTGTCTCTATGTTTTGTTTCCTCTTGATGTAGCCCTAAGCAGTGACTGGCGAGAAACACTTTCATGGAAAGGGGTTGCCAAGCTTCCAAAAATTACGAATCTCCAGAAATCTCAGCAAATATTTTTTTCACCCAAACTGGATGATACTTTCAGGTAATGATCAGTACACTAAGGCGACTTGGTTCCCCAAATGTCGTTCTTCTATGTTGAAGCGTTCATTTCCAGTAACAGTTTGAATTTTTAGGTTTCACTCTGTTTTCTCCTATATTGATACATGTATTTGGAACTCTAAATCCAACACGGTTTGTGCTAGCTTCTTGAAACTTGACACAGTAAAGTAGTTTCACGTTCTGTCTCTATGTTTTGTTTCCTCTTGATGTAGCCGTAAGAAGTGACTGGTGAGAAACACTTTCATGGAAAGGGGTTGCCAAGCTTCCAAAAATTACGAATCTCCAGAAATCTCAGCAAATGTTTTTTCACCCAAACTGGATGATACTTTCAGGTAATGATCAGTACACTAAGGCGACTTGGTTCCCCAAATGTCGTTCTTCTATGTTGAAGCGTTCATTTCCAGTAACAGTTTGAATTTTTAGGTTTCACTCTGTTTTCTCTTATATTGATACATGTATTTGGAACTCTAAATCCAACACGGTTTGTGCTAGCTTCTTGAAACTTGACACAGTAAAGTAGTTTCACGTTCTATCTCTACGTTTTGTTTCCTCTTGATGTAGCCCTAAGCAGTGACTGGCGAGAAACACTTTCATGGAAAGGGGTTGCCAAGCTTCCAAAAATTACAAATCTCCAGAAATCTCAGCAAATATTTTTTCACCCAAACTGGATGATACTTTCAGGTAATGATCAGTACACTAAGGCGACTTGGTTCCCCATATGTCGTTCTGCTATGTTGAAGCGTTCATTTCCAGTAACAGTTTGAATTTTTAGGTTTCACTCTGTTTTCTCCTATATTGATACATGTATTTGGAACTCTAAATCCAACACGGTTTGTGCTAGCTTCTTGAAACTTGACACAGTAAAGTAGTTTCACGTTCTATCTTTATGTTTTCTTTCCTCTTGATGTAGCCCTAAGCAGTGACTGGCGAGAAACACTTCCATGGAAAGGGGTTGCCAAGCTTCCAAAAATTATGAATCTCCAGAAATCTCAGCAAATATTTTTTTAACCCAAATGGATGATACTTTCAGGTAATGATCAGTACACTAATGCGACTTGGTTCCCCAAATGTCGTTCTTCTATGTTGAAGCGTTCCTTTCCAGTAACAGTTTGAATTTTTAGGTTTCACTCTGTTTTCTCCTATATTGATACATGTATTTGAAACTCTAAATCCAACACGGTTTGTGCTAGCTTCTTGAAACTTGACACAGTAAAGTAGTTTCACGTTCTGTCTCTATGTTTTGTTTCCTCTTGATGTAGCCCTAAGCAGTGACTGGCGAGAAACACTTCCATGGAAAGGGGTTTCCAAGCTTCCAAAAATTACGAATTTCCAGAAATCTCAGCAAATATTTTTTCACCCAAACTGGATGATACTTTCAGGTAATGATCAGTACACTAAGGTGACTTGGTTCCCCAAATGTCGTCCTTCTATGTTGAAGCATTCATTTCCAGTAACAGTTTGAATTTTTAGGTTTCACTCTGTTTTCTCCTATATTGATACATGTATTTGGAACTCTAAATCCGACACGGTTTGTGCTAGCTTCTCAAACTTGACACAGTAAAGTAGTTTCACGTTCTGTCTCTATGTTTTGTTTCCTCTTGATGTAGCCCTAAGCAGTGACTGGCGAGAAACAGTTTCATGGAAAGGGGTTGCCAAGCTTCCAAAAGTTACGAATCTCCAGAAATCTCAGCAAATATTTTTTCACCCAAACTGGATGATACTTTCAGGTAATGATCAGTACACTAAGGCGACTTGGTTCCCCAAATGTCGTTCTTCTATGTTGAAGCGTTCATTTCCAGTAACAGTTTGAATTTTTAGGTTTCACTCTGTTTTCTCCTATATTGATACATGTATTTGGAACTCTAAATCCAACACGGTTTGTGCTAGCTTCTTGAAACTTGACACAGTAAAGTAGTTTCACGTTCTGTCTCTATGTTTTGTTTCCTCTTGATGTAGCCCTAAGCAGTGACTGGCGAGAAACACTTTCATGGAAAGGGGTTGCCAAGCTTCCAAAAATTACGAATCTCCAGAAATCTCAGCAAATGTTTTTTCACCCAAACTGGATGATACTTTCAGGTAATGATCAGTACACTAAGGCGACTTGGTTCCCCAAATTTCGTTCTTCTAAGTTGAAGCGTTCATTTCCAGTAACAGTTTGAATTTTTAGGTTTCACTCTGTTTTCTCCTATATTAATACATGTATTTGGAACTCTAAATCCAACACGGTTTGTGCTAGCTTCTTGAAACTTGAAACAGTAAAGTAGTTTCACGTTCTATCTCTATGTTTTGTTTTCTCTTGATGTAGCCCTAAGCACTGACTGGTGTGAAACACTTTCATGGAAAGGGGTTGCCAGGCATCCAAAAATTACGAATCTCCAGAAATCTCAGCAAATATTTTTTCACCCAAACTGGATGATACTTTCAGGTAATGATCAGTACACTAAGGCAACTTGGTTCCCCAAATTTCGTTCTTCTATGTTGAAGCGTTCATTTCCAGTAACAGTTTGAATTTTTAGGTTTCACTCTGTTTTCTCCTATATTGATAGATGTATTTGGAACTCTAAATCCAACACGGTTTGTGCTAGCTTCTTGAAACTTGACACAGTAAAGTAGTTTCACGTTCTGTCTCTATGTTTTGTTTCCTCTTGATGTAGCCCTAAGCAGTGACTGGCGAGAAACAGTTTCATGGAAAGGGGTTGCCAAGCTTCCAAAAATTACGAATCTCCAGAAATCTCAGCAAATATTTTTTCACCCAAACTGGATGATACTTTCAGGTAATGATCAGTACACTAAGGCGACTTGGTTCCCCAAATGTCGTTCTTCTATGTTGAAGCGTTCATTTTTAGTAACAGTTTGAATTTTTAGGTTTCACTCTGTTTTCTCCTATATTGATACATGTATTTGGAACTCTAAATCCAACACGGTTTGTGCTAGCTTCTTGAAACTTGACACAGTAAAGTAGTTTCACGTTCTGTCTCTATGTTTTGTTTCCTCTTGATGTAGCCCTAAGCAGTGACTGGCGAGAAACACTTTCATGGAAAGGGGTTGCCAAGGTTCCAAAAATTACGAATCTCCAGAAATCTCAGGAAATGTTTTTTCACCCAAACTGGATGATACTTTCAGGTAATGATCAGTACACTAATGCGACTTGGTTCCCCAAATGTCGTTCTTCTATGTTGAATCGTTCATTTCCAGTAACAGTTTGAATTTTTAGGTTTCACTCTGTTTTCTCCTATATTAATACATGTATTTGGAACTCTAAATCCGACACGGTTTGTGCTAGCTTCTCAAACTTGACACAGTAAAGTAGTTTCACGTTCTGTCTCTATGTTTTGTTTCCTCTTGATGTAGCCCTAAGCAGTGACTGGCGAGAAACAGTTTCATGGAAAGGGGTTGCCAAGCTTCGAAAAGTTACGAATCTCCAGAAATATCAGCAAATATTTTTTCACCCAAACTGGATGATACTTTCAGGTAATGATCAGTACACTAAGGCGACTTGATTCCCCAAATGTCGTTCTTCTATGTTGAAGCGTTCATTTCCAGTAACAGTTTGAATTTTTAGGTTTCACTCTGTTTTCTCCTATATTGATACATGTATTTGGAACTCTAAATCCAACACGGTTTGTGCTAGCTTCTTGAAACTTGACACAGTAAAGTAGTTTCACGTTCTGTCTCTATGTTTTGTTTCCTCTTGATGTAGCCCTAAGCAGTGACTGGCGAGAAACACTTTCATGGAAAGGGGTTGCCAAGCTTCCAAAAATTACGAATCTCCAGAAATCTCAGCAAATATTTTTTTAACCCAAACTGGATGATACTTTCAGGTAATGATCAGTACACTAAGGCGACTTGGTTCCCCAAATGTCGTTCTTCTATGTTGAAGCGTTCATTTCCAGTAACAGTTTGAATTTTTAGGTTTCACTCTGTTTTCTCCTATATTGATACATGTATTTGGAACTCTAAATCCAACACGGTTTGTGGTAGCTTCTTGAAACTTGACACAGTAAAATAGTTTCACGTTCTGTCTCTATGTTTTGTTTCCTCTTGATGTAGCCGTAAGCAGTGACTGGTGAGAAACACTTTCATGGAAAGGGGTTGCCAAGCTTCCAAAAATTACGAATCTCCAGAAATCTCAGCAAATGTTTTTTCACCCAAACTGGATGATACTTTCAGGTAATGATCAGTACACTAAGGCGACTTGGTTCCCCAAATGTCGTTCTTCTATGTTGAAGCGTTCATTTCCAGTAACAGTTTGAATTTTTAGGTTTCACTCTGTTTTCTCTTATATTGATACATGTATTTGGAACTCTAAATCCAACACGGTTTGTGCTAGTTTCTTGAAACTTGACACAGTAAAGTAGTTTCACGTTCTATCTCTACGTTTTGTTTCCTCTTGATGTAGCCCTAAGCAGTGACTGGCGAGAAACACTTTCATGGAAAGGGGTTGCCAAGCTTCCAAAAATTACAAATCTCCAGAAATCTCAGCAAATATTTTTTCACCCAAACTGGATGATACTTTCAGGTAATGATCAGTACACTAAGGAGACTTGGTTCCCCATATGTCGTTCTGCTATGTTGAAGCGTTCATTTCCAGTAACAGTTTGAATTTTTAGGTTTCACTCTGTTTTCTCCTATATTGATACATGTATTTGGAACTCTAAATCCAACACGGTTTGTGCTAGCTTCTTGAAACTTGACACAGTAAAGTAGTTTCACGTTCTATCTTTATGTTTTCTTTCCTCTTGATGTAGCCCTAAGCAGTGACTGGCGAGAAACACTTCCATGGAAAGGGGTTGCCAAGCTTCCAAAAATTATGAATCTCCAGAAATCTCAGCAAATATTTTTT